>NC_092173.1:25811561-25962119 GCF_045791955.1 Oncorhynchus clarkii lewisi | reverse complement strand
TCTCCAACCCTGTTCCTGTAGGGCAGGGCTCTCCAACCCTGTTCCTGTAGGGCAGGGCTCTCCAACCCTGTTCCTGTAGCACAGGGCTCTCAAACCCTGTTCCTGTTTAGGGCTCTACCCTCCAGTAGGTTTACTCTCCAACCCTGTTCTTACCACAGGGCTCTACCCTCCAGTAGGTTTACTCTCCAACCCTGTTCTTTTAGAGCTACCCACAGGGCTCTCCAACCCTGTTCCTGTAGAGCTACCCTCCAGTAGGTTTACTCTACAACCCTGTTCCTGTAGCTACCCTCCAGGGCTCTCCAACCCTGTTCTTTTAGAGCTACCCTCCAGTAGGTTTACTCTCCAACCCTGTTCTTTTAGAGCTACCATCCAGTAGGTTTACTCTCCAACCCTGTTCTTTTAGAGCTACCCTCCAGTAGGTTTACTCTCCAACCCTGTTCTTTTAGAGCTACCCTCCAGTAGGTTTACTCTCCAACCCTGTTCTTTTAGAGCTACCCTCCAGTAGGTTTACTCTACAACCCTGTTCTTTTAGAGCTACCCTCCAGTAGGTTTACTCTCCAACCCTGTTCTTTTAGAGCTACCCTCCAGTAGGTTTACTCTCCAACCCTGTTCTTTTAGAGCTACCCTCCAGTAGGTTTTCTCACCAATCCTGTTCCTGGAGTGCTACCCGCCTGTAGGTTTTCACTCCAACCCCAGTTGTAACAAACCTGATTCAGCTTATCAACCAGCTAATTATTAGAATCAGGTGCACTAGAATAGGTTTGGAGCGAAAACCTAAAGGATGGTAGCTCTCCAGGAACAGAGTTGGAGAGTAAACCTACAGGACTGTAGCTCTCCAGGAACAGGGTTGAAGAGTAAACCTAAAGGATGGTAGCTCTCCAGGAACAGGATTGGAGAAAAAACCTACAGGATGGTAGCTCTCCAGGAACAGGATTGGAGAGTAAACCTAAAGGATGGTAGCTCTCCAGGAACAGGGTTGAAGAGTAAACCTACAGGATGGTAGCTCTCCAGGAACAGGATTGGAGAAAAAACCTACAGGATGGTAGCTCTCCAGGAACAGGGTTGAAGAGTAAACCTACAGGACTGTAGCTCTCCAGGAACAGGGTTGAAGAGTAAACCTAAAGGATGGTAGCTCTCCAGGAACAGGATTGGAGAAAAAACCTACAGGATGGTAGCTCTCCAGGAACAGGGTTGGAGAAAAAACCTACAGGATGGTAGCTCTCCAGGAACAGGGTTGGAGAGCCCTGC
Source organism: Oncorhynchus clarkii lewisi (assembly GCF_045791955.1). Taxonomy (NCBI): domain Eukaryota; kingdom Metazoa; phylum Chordata; class Actinopteri; order Salmoniformes; family Salmonidae; genus Oncorhynchus; species Oncorhynchus clarkii. The sequence continues at coordinate 25,960,871 of NC_092173.1, read as the reverse complement.
TGCACAATATGTATTGTGCAGAACCAGACAACAACCATGACTGTGCTGATGAGATGTTGGATGTTAGTTCTTCCATTACTTGCCAGGCAGTCAATGTCTCAAGCCAATGTTTAAAATAGACATGAAAGTGATGAAGCCAGAAGCGGCAGCTATTCCTAGTGGCGACAGCACCGTTCAGACTCTCAACAGCTACAATAATCATCAGTACAATTTCCTTCTCAAATGCCAGACATTGACTTTATAGTCATTGCTATCCGGGATCCTTGGGACGTCCCTGCCCAAGGTCCCTACGCTCCCTACCCACCAAAGAAACCTTTGGTACATCTGTCTTTATTACCAGTTCTGTAGTTGGCTGTGTTGTGTGTTTAGCGAGAGGGGCCTTTGTAGTGTGATGTGGGGGATACGTGGAGCTGTATTGACAGACAGCTGCATTATGGTGTTGTTACACTAAATCATTCTGTTCCTACACTGACACTCTCCATCTGTTGGCTGCTTGGCTTTCTTTCAGCTCCACACAAACAGGTTCATCAGCAGATTTGGCTACCAAGCTCATTTTTACCTGTGGTCCCTCATCTGGGTTTTGAGAGTAAAGCACCCTGTGTGTGTGTGTGCATGCATGCCTGTGTGTGTGCATGTATATGTGTGTGCATGTCTGTGTGTGTGTGTGAGAGTGTGTTTGTATCTTCACTGAGACACTGCTGACATTGCCTTGCCATAACACCACTCTGATCCCAGCCCTGGATGGATGAATCACTCTACTCCACGGTCCTGTTTCCTGAACCAGCCTGTCAGGCCATTGGCATCAAAGTGACTGCAGTGACAGACAAAGTGGTTTTTATGAGCCATAAAATCCCATCTGAGCTAATTGCCTAATTGACCACATAATGGTTTGGACCACTTCTATGGTTTTCAACACCAGCTAATCAGCATTGGCTTTGAATCAGACGTTAATTGATCCGGTGGCTATAATTGTTTAAATTACATATATAATTATATATATATGTGTATGTATATATATGTATATATATATGTTGCTGATGCTCAAGATACTCAACTAGTTTAATAAAGTAGGCCAGTTGTATTGCTTCTTTAATCAGCAGTTTTCAGTTGTCAGCTGTGCTAACATAATTGAAAAAGGTTTTCTAATGATCATTTAGCCTTTTAAAATGGTAAACTTGAATTAGCTAACTCAATGTGCCATTGGAACACAGGAGTGATGGTTGCTGGTAATGGGCCTATGTAGATCCATAAAAAAACTGCTGTTTCCAGCTACAATAGTCATTTATAACATTAACAATGTCTACACTGTATTTCTGATCCATTTGATGTATTTTAAAATGTACAAAAACAAGGACATTTCTAAGTGACCCCAAACTTTTGATCGGTAGTGTATATGCTGTACATATATAATATATACATATACATATATTATATATGTACAGCATATACACTACCATTCAAAAGGTGTGGGGGTGCTTTGCTGGTAACACTGATTTATTTAGAATCCGATGCACCCTTAACCTGCATGGCTACCACAGCATTCGGCAGCAATATGCCATACCATCTTGTTTGCGCTTAGTGGGACTATCATTTGTTATTCAACAGGACAATGACCCAACACACCTCCAGGCTGTATAAGTGCTATTTGACCAAGAAGGAGAGTGATGAGTGCTGCATCGGATGACCTGGTCTCCATAATCATCTGACCTCAACCCAATTGAGATGGGTTGGACCGCAGAGTGTAGAAAAAGCAGCCAACAAGGGCTCAGCATATTTGGGAACTCCTTCAAGACTGTAGGAAAAACATTCCAGGTGAAACTGGTTGAGAAAATGCAAAGAGAGTGCAAAGATGTCAAGGGTGGCTACTTTGAAGAATCTCATAAAATACATTTTTATTTGTTGAACACTTTTTTTAGTTACATGATTCCTTGTGATATTTCATAGTTGTGATGTCTTCACTATTATTCTACAATGTAGAAAATAGTAAAAATAAAGAAAAACCCTTGAATCAGTAGGTGTGTCATGTTTAATGATAAGAGAGATTTTATTTCTGTACCCAAAAGAGTACGTCATAAACGTAATAAATGACGGGGAAGAATCCCCACATTACACACACGCACACGCACACCACAGGGCTGTAACCCAAAGAAAGTGCGAGGTGTAAATCTCTAATAAACACGGGACAAGACCCGTAATAACACTACACGGGATAACAAGTGCACACTAACACGGTAACCGATACAGCAGAGCCCAGCTACTCACAAGACCAACGTACATGGAACAATAATCAACAGGGACAATGGGGAACAGAGGACACATAGTATATACACATACTAATCCGGGGGAATAGGAACCAGGTGTGTGTAATGAGACAAGACAGTCCGGGGTTGGTGGTAATGATCCAGTTCAGTGACGCCTAGAAGGCCGGTGACATAGATCTCCGGAGCTGGTGAATGGAATGAGCAGCAGTACCGGGGACAAACAAACCTCATTCAACTCATCGAGGGCTTGATGATTAATATGCAAGTTGAATCAGGTGTGCTTGTCCAGGGTTATAATATGAATGTGTACTGTGGGGAGGGGGAGGGGGAGTGGGAGAGGTACTCAGGGTTGGGAAACACTGGGATAGACTGAGGAATCACCAAACTCCTGAGAGAAGTTTTGAGCTCCAGTGGCAGGCAGACAATTGACTGTGCATGTTCGTCTGCCTGCCTGGCTGTATAAGTGACAGCAGAGTTTAGTCTCTGAATACTCCCAGATGATTGCTACACTTTGAGAGCTAGCCTAGCAGGCCCATTCTGTCTCTCTCAGTGCTTTGGCACAGCCAGCCAGCGAGAGAAATGAAATAAAATGAAATGAAAGCGTGTCTGGATTAGAGCTTGTTAAGGGAGAGAAGAGCCTTTAATTGCCCTGGCTTTGTGCAGCTTCACAAAGAACCAACATCGCTAATCTGTAGCTCAGGGGTGAATGTTTGCAGCAAACCAAACAAAGACGTACACTAGACAGGCCTATCTGGTAGAATAAAAATAACATTTCCTGGAAGACGATTTAGAAGGAATTGGCATAAAACTGCAGGATTTCAATTAGAGAAGCAGATGATAGCAGAAAAACATTTTAAGTATTGCAGGAGGGTGTTAGCATGATATTAAAGCACCTGTTTTTTGAGGAGTGGAAATGTGTTTGACATTTCTAGAACATGTTGCTTTAATGTCTTAGTTTTTGGTTTTTGGACATAACATATTTGTCTTTCTCTGCAGTATTTTCTTAGTGTACAGTATACTGGTAATCTGAATCTGAGAAGATTTTACACTGCATTATAACTTTACTGCCATAGCGATCGCAGCTGTTTCAGATAGCCTATTTGTTCCAAGCCTCTCCAGTTGTGATGTGGTGGTCTGGTCATCCAGAACAGTAATCTGTCTTGTCATGCACCGGTGGTATCTCTGCTCTGTCTGCACGCCTGGAAAGAAAAGCAATTGCTCAACTTTCCAACTTCAAACCAAGCTGAGCAAATCAGTCTTACACATTTTAAGGAAAAAGGATAGGGTGGCAGAAAGTCTAGAAAAAAACACTTGTTGAAGAGGAAGCATTTGACCAATGTGTCCACTTTATAACATAGAGACCTGGCTGCCAGAAGTGCGCAATTTGATGCCTTCCCTGATTTACATCACATTACTGTGTCGGTCTTCTCAGTCAATAGGATTCTATTTTGTGGCACATTCTTCCTGATAGAGATGTTTCAGTATAGTTTACATCTATCCAATCTTGAAATATACTTATTCTTCTCGATATCTCCGGACCTCTGGCCGTCTCTATGGGGGTGCCACAGGGTTCAATTCTCGGGCCGACTCTCTTCTCTGTATACATCAATGATGTCGCTCTTGCTGCTGGTGATTCTCTAATCCACCTCTACGCAGACGACACCATTCTGTATACATCTGGCCCTTCTTTGGACACTGTGTTAACTAACCTCCAGACGAGCTTCAATGCCATACAACTCTCCTTCCGTGGCCTCCAACTGCTCTTAAACGCAAATAAAACTAAATGCATGCTATTCAAACGATCATTGCCCGCACCTGCCCGCCCATCCAGCATCACTACTCTGGACGGCTCTGACTTAGAATACGTGGATAACTACAAATACCTAGGTGTCTGGCTAGACTGCATCTCAGCCACGCTCAAGGTCCTTAACGATATCATAACCGCCATCGATAAGAGACATTACTGTGCAGCTGTATTCATCGACCTGGCCAAGGCTTTTGACTCTGTCAATCACCGTATTCTTATCGGCAGACTCAACAGCCTTGGTTTCTCAATTGACTGCCTCGCCTGGTTCACCAACTACTTCTCAGATAGAGTTCAGTGTGTCAAATCGGAGGGCTTGTTGTCCGGACCTCTGGCAGTCTCTATGGGGGTACCACAGGGTTCAATTCTCGAGCCGACTCTCTTTTCTCTGTATATATCAACAAATTCGCTCTTGCTGCGGGTGATTCCCTTATCAACCTCGACTCAGACGACACCATTCTGTATACATCTGGCCCTTCTTTTGACACTGTGTTAACAAACCTCCAAACGACCTTCATTGCTATACAACACTCCTTCCGTAGCCTCCAACTGTTCTTAAACGCCAGTAAAACAAAATTCATGCTTTTCAACTGATCGCTGCCCGCACCCACCCGCCCGACTAGCATCACTACTCTGGACGGTTCCGACTTAGAATATGTGGACAACTACAAATACCTAGGTGTCTGGCTAGACTGTAAACTCTCCTTCCAGACTCACATTAAGCATCTCCAATCAAACATTTAATCTAGAATCGGCTTACTATTTCCCAACAAAGCTTCCTTCACTCATGCTGCCAAACATACCCTCGTAAAACTGACCATCCTACTGATCCTTGACTTCAGCGATGTCATCTATAAAATAGCCTCCAACACTCTACTCAGCAAACTGGATGTAGTCTATCACAGTGCCATCCGTTTTGTCACCAAAGCCCCATTTACTACCCACCACTGCGACCTGTACGCTCTCGTTGGCTGGCCCTCGCTTCATACTCGTCGCCAAACCCACTGGCTACAGGTTATCTACAAGTCTCTACTAGGTAAAGCACCGCCCTATCTCAGCTCGCTGGTCACCATAGCAGCACTCACTCATAGCACACGTTCCAGCAAGTATATCTCACTGGTCACCCCAAAGCCAATTCCTCCTTTGGTCGCCTTTCCTTCCAGTTCTCTGCTGCGACTGACTGGAATGAACTGCAAAAATCACTGAAGCTGGCGATTCCCATCTCCCTCACTAGCTTTAAGAACCATGTGTCAGAGCAGCTCACAGATCACTGCACCTGTTCATAGCCCATCTGTATACAGCCCATCTATCTACCTCATTCCCATACTGGATTTATTTATTTTTGCTCCTTTTGCACCACGGTATCTCTACTTCCACATCCACCTTTTGCACATCTACCATTCCAGTGTTTAATTGCCATATTGTAATTACTTTGCCACCATGGCCTTTTTATTGCCTTAACTCCCTTATTTGACCTTATTTGCACTTACTGTATATAGACTTTGTTTTCTTTTTTTCTACTGTATTATTGACTGTATGTTTTGTTAATTCCATGTGTAACTCTGTGTTGTTGTATGTGTCGGACTGCTATGCTTTATCTCGGCCAGGTTGCAGTTGCAAATGAGAACTTGTTCTCAACTAGCTTACCTGGTTAAATAAAGGTGAAAAAAATAAATAAATACATGGGTTGGACCTCAATCAATAGTCTTACCTTGTTTCCCTGTGTCCTCCTCTCACCACCATCCTTCACTGGCTCCCTACTCAGAACATCAGAAGGAAGCAAAGAATATTGCTGCATTGTTAGAGCTAGAAACAAAAGCATGCACCTGCAATAACATCTGCAAAACTGTGTATGCGACCATAAAACTGATTTGATGATTTGAGATAGAAACATTGAAACAAGGCTGCAACAAGGACTCGTAAGAAAGGTGCATGTCCTTGTCCAAGACTGTGTTGCACTTTGTTGCAAGGGAGATAGATATCTGGTATTGGTCCTGTGCTGCTCTCTGCTCCCTCTCCTCCCCCTCCTGGGTAAAGTAGCAGGCTCAGTTCACCTCAGCAGAGTTCATCAGTACTCTCCTCTCAGATCCACAGATCAGTACAGCTCCACTGATTGCAGGTGTCCTTGCATTGATCTAACTGGTTTGGGCTTTGTCCCTAGTCATTAGGGAGATGAGACAATGACCTTTTCCAAAGGTGCCTAGCTGGGTGTGATTGGGTAAGTGTAAAGGACATGGTTTTACAGGACAAGAGGGGAAATAGGCTCTTTGTGAATGTGTTTCTGGCCTCAGCCTCTATTCTCCCCTATTAGGAAGTGTTCTACCATAACCAATCAATATGAGCTATCACCCAGCCCTATATTGTCTGACTTTTGTGAAGTCAATATTACATTTCAGACATGCTACTGTCCTGGCAGAGAACTGTGCAATTGATTGTTCATACGGTATTATCTACCTACTCCTCATATTCTGAGGGAGGGAAGCAGAGTCTGTTCAGACAGGACAAGGGAACTCCAAAGATTGAGAGAAATCAAATCAAACTGTCTTAATGTGCATGTTGCCATGCAGAATACACTATTTTGACATCTGGTTGATATTTTTTTCACACACCACTTGATTGATTTGCTCAAGGCTTGGAAGCGTCCCATCATTCTCTTCTCACTTCCTGTTTGCATGTTGAAGCAGTGTCTCGTGCAGCTGCTGAAAATGACCTTTTGTTGTATGTGATAAATTGTGTAAGATGTCAAATATATTCTATGTGCTTCAAAGAAAAACTGCTTATCATATTTTTACAGAATAAGGTTGGAGAGAAAATTTCTGCTATTTTGAAATACGTATAAACATTTATTTGAAATATCACATCGCTAAACTGCAGTACACCCCTGTTGTGCTTGTGTGAGTCAAGTGCCCTGTATTGCATGCTGTCTGTAGCTCTGCGCTGTGTGGAAAGCTTGGTCTGTGTAATGTAAAGGATAACTGGGCTAAAGCACAGTGTCTCTCTTGATTTCACTGCCCACGTAATTAGCCTGATAGCAGCATATGGCCAGAGGGTTGCCATCTCAATAGATTCATTATCAGGCCCTGTGTGTGTTATACTTAAGTGGGCGAAACAATCTAGCAAGTAGGACAACAAATCAAAGACATTACATTTGAGACAGTCAGAGTTTTCCCTTTTCCTCTTCATCCTTACTAGTTTTATATCTCTAGTCCACTTTTAATATGTCCTCCATAATATGAATGTCATTGGTCAAGATGCTCCTCACAATAAGTGTGTGTATGACTGTGGGGGACGGGGTAGATGTTAAGGAGGAGAACTGCGCTGTTCAGGAGAGGGTACGAGAGAGAAACCACTGCCTGAACCAAGGGTTGCTACCAAAATTATGTTCCAATAGTTTCTTCTGAACAGAGGCATTATTCTTTTCGTTCCATTCCACTGTTCTGACCAGCAAAATAAAAGTCTGAACAAGTTAGAATTTAAAAAAAGTATCGGTTTATATCTTTCCTTTCTGTTCCTTTCTAAACCTCTGAAATCATGTTTTTTTTTAAAACAATTAGCTCAACATTAAATTACTTCACAAATCACGCAGTGCGACTAGAGAAGCTTGCTATGGAGCTGGCAAGCTACAGCTTAGTGAGTCGTTTACAGACGTGATAGAAAGATAAGTGTACGGCGCGACTGGAATTTTGCGGGTTGGGAGAGAGAGAGAGAGAGAGGGTGGAGGAGGAGGCTTGGCTTTAAGTGGTGGGCATCTTGTGATGACATGCAATTATCTGAATTTGTCTCAAAGAATTATACCTATGGAGGAACTTTGAATGTCTTTGAACTGCAGATTTGGCGTAATGTTGGACCAGAAAAGCTAGCTAGCGAACAAGTGTGTTTGTGCAGAGTGGCACCAGAATTAAAAATCCATCTTACCTTTTGTAGTTAATAAATCCAATGTGAAATGTGATAACTATAGTATCCCCAACTAGCATTTAAAAAGTTAATCCATTCTCTCCCTATCTTCTGAATCGTGCTTGTAACGTCAGGCTACAGCTATGCTTCGGAGGGTAGGCTACACACACACACACATTAGCAAAGATTTTCAGCTGGAAGGAAAACACTGGAAGAGGTTTCTGATCGACAGAGGGAGGGCTTTGCATAGGAGCTTTCTCATGTTTTTTTGTGGGACTGGAACAAAAATAATCAGAACGTAAAATAATGTTATTAACTGGGTCTCATGCTTTTAAAATAACAGTTCTGTTCCAGAACAGTAGATATCACTTTCGTTCCCGGTTCTGATTCTGTTGCTGGAAAAATGTAGTTATTTTCCGTTTTTTGGTTCTGTTCCCTAGACTGTTTCCAACCAGTTGATTTATGGCACACTGTGTACTAGTGTTGATTCAAGAGCGAGAGCTTTAAGATCCTCACCCAGGCCCTGACCCAAGGGAGACCCAGGCTACTCAGATGAAAAAGACACCAACTTAGCCAACTTGCAGTGTGTGTGTGTGTATGTGTGTGTGTTTGTGTGTGTGTGAGTTCACCCATGTGTGCGTGTAATGTAGTTTCAATATAAAATGCAATCTACTGGATTTCTTTAAACTGAATTGACCGTGCTTCCACAAGAAGGGGTTTTGCTTCCATGTTTTGAAGCCTTGAGCCCAGGCCTCACTGAACAGCGCAAACTGGCTCTAACCAGAATAGAAAGTGGAGTGGGAGGTCCCGGTGCACAACTGAGCAAGAGGAAAAGTACATTAGAGTGTCTAGTCTGAGAAACAGACGCCTCAACTGGCAGCTTAATTAAATAGTACCTGCAAAACACCAGTCTCAACGTCAGCAGTGAAGAGGCAACTCCGGATGCTGGCCTTCTAGGCAGAGTTCCTCTGTCCAGTGTCTGTGTTCTTTTCCCATCTTAATCTTTTCTTTTTATTGGCCAGTCTGAAATATAGATTTTTCTTTGCAACTCCGCCTAGAAGGCCAGCATCCCGGAGTTGCCTCTTCACTGTTGACGTTGAGACTGGTGTTTTGAGGGTACTATTTAATGAAGCTGCCAGTTGAGGACTTGTGAGGCATCTGTTTCTCAAACTAGACACCCTAATGTACTTGTCCTCTTGCTCAGTTGTGCACTCCTCTTTCTATTCTGGTTAGATCCAGTTTGTGCTGTTCTGTAAAGGGAGTAGTACACAGCGTTGAACGAGATCTTCAGTTATTGGCAATTTCTCACATGGAATAGCCTTCAGTACTCAGAACAAGAATAGACTGACGAGTTTCAGAAGAAAGTTCTTTGTATCTGGCCATTTTGAGCCTGTAATCGAACCCACAAATGCTGATGCTCAAGAGACTCAACTAGCCTAAAGAAGTCCAGTTGTATTGCTTCTTTAATCAGACAACAGTTTTCAGCCGTGCTAACATAATTGCAAAAGGGTTTTCTTATGATCAATTAGCTTTTTAAAATGAAAACTCAGATTAACTAACACAACGTGCCATTGGAACACAGGAATGACAGTTGCTGATAATGGGCCTCTGTACAAGCAGAGGACCATAGTCCCTATGCCCAAGAACACGAAGGCAACCTGCCTGAATGACTACAGACCCGCAGTACTCACGTCCATAGCCATGAAGTGCTTTGAAAGGCTGGTAATGGCTCACATCAACACTATTATCCAAGAAACCCTAGACCCACTCCAATTTGCATACCACCCAAGCAGACCACCCAACCTCTATTGCACTCCACACTGCCCTTTCCCTCCTGGACAAAAGGAACACCTATGTGAGAATGCCTTTCATTGACTACAGCTTAGGGTTCAACACCATAGTACCCTCTAAGCTAAGGATCCTGGGACTAAACACCTCCCTTGGAGGAGCCCCGCAGGGGTGCGTGCTCAGTCCCCTCCTGTACTCCCTGTTCACCCACGACTGCATGGCCAGGCACGACTCCAACACCATCATTACGTTTGCAGATGACACAACAGTGGTAGGCCTGATCACTGACAACGATGAGACAGCCTATAGGGAGGAGGTCAGAGACCTGTCTGGGTGGTGCCAGAATAACAACCTCTCCCTCAACGTAACCAAGACTAAGGAGATGATTGTGGACAACAGGAAAAGGAGGACTGAGCACATCCCCATTCTCATCGACAGGGCTGTAGTGGAGCAGGTTGAGAGCTTCAAGTTCCTTGTTGTCCACATCACCAACAAACTATCATGGTCCAAACACACCAGGACAGTCGTGAAGAGGGCACGACTAAGCCTATTCCCCCTCAGGAAACTAAAAAGATTTGGCATGGGTCCTCAGATCCTCAAAAGGTTCTACAGCTGCAACACCGAGAGCATCCTGACTGGTTACATCACATCAATTGCTCAGGCCTACGACCGCAACGCACTACAGAGGGTAGTGCGTACTGCCCAGTACATCACTGAGCCTGAGCTGCCTGCCATGCAGGACCTCTACACTAGGCGTGTCAGAGGAAGGCCCTAAAAATTCTCAAAGACCCCAGCTACCCCAGTCATAGACTGTTCTCTCTACTATCGCATGGCAAGCGGTACCGGAGCGGTACCGGAGTGCCAAGTCTAGGTCTCAACAGTTTTTACCCCCAAGCCATCAGGTAATCAAATGGCTACCCGGACAATTTACATTGTGTGCCACCCCCAACCCCTCCTTTACGCTGCTGCTATTCTCTGTTTATCATATATGCATAGACACTTTAACTATACATTCATGTACATACCACCTCAATTGGCCCGACAAACCAGTGCCCCCGCACATTGGCTAACCAGGCTATCTGCATTGTGTCCCACCACCCACCAACCTCTCTTTTACTCTACTGCTACTCTCTGTTTATCATATATCCATAGTAACTTTAACCATATCTACATGTACATACTACCTCAATCAGCCCGACTAACTGGTGCCTGTATGTAGCCTGGCTACTGTAATAGCCTCACTACTGTATATAGCCTCACTACTGTTATTTTTCACTGTCTTTTTACTGTTGTTTTTATTTCTTTACTTACCTATTGTTCACCTAATACCTTTTTTGCACTGTTGGTTAGAGCCTGTAAGTAAGCATTTCACTGTAAGGTCTGTTGTATTCGGAGCACGTGACAAATCAACTTTGATTTGATTTGTATGCCTATGTAGATATTCCTTTATTAAAAATCTGCCGTTTCCAGCTACAATAGTCATTTACAACATTAACAATGTCTACACTGTATTTCGGATCAATTTTATGTTTTTTTTAATGGACAAAAAATGTGCTTTTCTTTCAAAAACAAGGAAATTTCTAAGTGACCCCAAACTTTTGAACGATAGTATATACACTGCTCAAAAAAATAAAGGGAACACTTAAACAACACAATGTAACTCCAAGTCAATCACACTTCTGTGAAATCAAACTGTCCACTTAGGAAGCAACACTGATTGACAATACATTTCACATGCTGTTGTGCAAATGGAATAGACAACAGGTGGAAATTATAGGCAATTAGCAAGACACCCCCAATAAAGGAGTGGTTCTGCAGCTGGTGACCACAGACCAGTTCTCAGTTCCTATGCTTCCTGGCTAATGTTTTGGTCACTTTTGAATGCTGGCGGTGCTTTCACTCTAGTGGTAGCATGAGACGGAGTCTACAACCCACACAAGTGGCTCAGGTAGTGCAGCTCATCCAGGATGGAACATCAATGCGAGCTGTGGCAAGAAGGTTTGCTGTGTCTGTCAGCGTAGTGTCCAGAGCATGGAGGCGCTACCAGGAGACAGGCCAGTACATCAGGAGATGTGGAGAAGGCCGTAGGAGGGCAACAACCCAGCAGCAGGACCGCTACCTCCGCCTTTGTGCAAGGAGAAGCAGGAGGAGCACTGCCAGAGCCCTGCAAAATGACCTCCAGCAGGCCACAAATGTGCATGTGTCTGCTCAAACGGTCAGAAACAGACTCCATGAGGGTGGTATGAGGGCCCGACGTCCCTCAGCAGCCTCCTGGTAGGCTGCTGTAGAATGACAGGCTCCTGGAAGGCTGCTGTAGGATGACAAGCTCCTGGAAGGCTGCTGTAGGATGACAGGCTCCTGGTAGGCTGCTGTAGGATGACAGGCTCCTAGTAGGCTGCTGTAGGATGACAGGCTCCTGGAAGGCTGCTGTATGATGACAGGCTCCTGGAAGGCTGCTGTAGGATGACAGGCTCCTGGTAGACTGCTGTATGATGACAGGCTCCTGGTAGGCTGCTGTAGGATGACAGGCTCCTAGTAGGATGCTGTAGGATGACAGGCTCCTGGAAGGCTGCTGTAGGATGACAGGCTCCTGGAAGGCTGCTGTAGGATGACAGGCTCCTGGAAGGCTCTGTAGGATGACAGGCTCCTGGTAGGCTGCTGTATGATGACAGGCTCCTGGTAGGCTGCTGTAGGATGACAGGCTCCTAGTAGGCTGCTGTAGGATGACAGGCTCCTGGAAGGCTGCTGTAGGATGACAGGCTCCTGGAAGGCTGCTGTAGGATGACAGGCTCCTGGAAGGCTCTGTAGGATGACAGGCTCCTGGAAGGCTACTGTAGGATGACAGGCTCCTGGAAGGCTGCTGTAGGATGACAGACTCCTGGAAGGCTGCTGTAGGATGACAGGCTCCTGGAAGGCTACTGTAGGATGACAGGCTCCTGAAAGGCTTCTGTAGGATGACAGGCTCCTGGAAGGCTGCTGTAGGATGACAGGCTCCTGGAGTGCTCTAGATTACATCTGAAGGTGCATAAGGTGGAGCGGGAGATCCATTTAATTTCCCACATTTGACAGGCCATCATATCCTTAAAGCAGCTAAATAATTAATATTTACTAATTGATGAGGAAGAGTAGAAACCATTGAAATAAGCAATCACAGAGAATCTCTTTGGGCTTCACTGCCCTGTGTTTTCAGAAGGGACTCTTATCAAAACCTACAGCATGTTACAGCGCTACGCTTCACTGCTTTAAACAGTTTTGGGATATTATCTTTCCTGTGACACAAAATGTACCTGGTATGTATGTGCTCTGTGTGTGTTGTTCCAGGCTCCTATTCTGAGGATGGGACGTCCGTCACACAGAGGGGACAGTCTGAGAGTGGTGGCCCCAGCCTGTACCCCACCACACGGGACACAGACAGAGAGGTCCCCCTGGTGACAACCGCCCCGACCCTGAATGTCCCCAACCACCACCCTCTCTACAAGGGCTTCCTCTTACAGGAGTCCCTCCAAGGACAGGGGCATTTCTTTGAGGACAGTGGGGGTGTGGAGACCCACCCCACTATGCCACCCTCAGGTCCCCACTTTGCCAGGGACCCCTCCTCCACTCACACGGTGCCACACAAGGACGCGCTAGTTTTCTCCGATGTTGCCTCAACCACTACCACTGTGGCAACAAAGGGCAGCGTTGCTCCAGAGGGGCGTGTCTCTGTGAATCAGAGAGTTGCGTTGACCAATGGCAGGGGAGGGAGGACAGAGGAGGAAGCTGATGCCATGGATACCCTGACCACTCCTGTCATGCACACCTCCGCTCCCTCTCCCCGCTCAAACACCCCCAACCTGGCTGCTCCTATGGGTGATAGGTACTCTGAGGTCCCCACTGCATCCACCATGACTCCCCCAGCCTTGACCACTTTGGTGGAGAAGGTTGCAGGGAAGTCAGAAGAACACAACATGGGCCACGCCAGTGATGGGATAGAGATTGGGACATCGGCAGTATCTGGTGTTGTGGATGAGGAGAGCACTTCGACCACTATAACCACAACCACCATCATCACCACCATGCACCACCCAGGTAATGTAACACAGACAGGCTACACACTTGTAATGATCACCTACTCTTACCCAGAGACATACAGATACAATATCCTGCAATACACCTAACACCAGTTTCCGTGATTCTGTCTTCATTGTGAAGGTATAATGAACAGCAAGCTCAGATTCTCATTATGCAGTCCTAGAGATAATCCTGGGCCTTGGTGGGTTGTAAAGTGCCTGTGTTTCACCATCTCCAACAGAGCAGCCCCGTGTCTGTCTGTTTGTCTGAGACACCAGTGTGCTCGCTCTCTCAATCCTCTTTGTTTGCAGCTCACATATCTAAACAACCAACGGGCTTAAATTAATTATAACATCAGTATTCCTCCTCCTCTCACACTCAATCAAGTGCTCCTGAAATGGAATGGAAACCAGATTGCAAACATGAGATACGGAGACACATTTGTGTTATGGTGGGAGAGAAGAAAGAGAACTTTCAGCCTGGTCTCATAGACTAGACATAACATAGTAAATGTAAATACAGGACACTCAAATTATTATGTTAGGTTTGGTATGGTTACTTAAGACAGAAGGTTGCTTAAGGCAAAAAAACAACAACAAAAAAACAAGAGGGTGATTGGTTGGGACGGATGGGTTGACATTTAACGTGAACGTCTAGCAACCCAAAGGTTGTGTGTTCGAATCTCATCACTGACAACTTTAGCATTTTAACTAATTAGCAACTTTGCAACTACTTACTACTTTTTAGCTACTTTGTTAGCTAACCCTTCCCTAACTTTAACCCTAACCCCTAAACCTAACCCTTGGCCTAGCAAACGTTAGCCACCTAGCTAACATTAGCGTTAGCCACCTAGCTAACATTAGCGTTAGCCACCTAGCCACCTAGCTAACATTAGCGTTAGCCACCTAGCTAACATTAGCGTTTAGCCATCTAGCTAACATTAGCCACACACACATCACACAACACACCACACCACCACACCACACCACACACACCACACCACACACACCACACACCACACCACACCACCACACACCACCCCACACACACCACACCACACCACCACACCACACACACACCAAACACTACACCACCACCACACCACACTCACACACCATACACCACACACACACGTTCCTACACACCTTTATATTTATTTATTTTATTGAATCTTTATTTAATTTAGACGAACAAACTCTTATTCACAATAAAGACGGGGACGGGGGCTGGGATTAAAAATAAAAAAAGTTAATAGAAATATAGGACAAAACATACATTATGACAAGAGAGACAACACTACACAAAGAGAGACCTAAGACAACAACATAGCAAGGCATCAACACATGACAACACAGCATGGTAGCAACACAACATGACAACAACATGGTAGCAACACAACATGGTAGCAGCACAAAACGTGGTACAAATGTTTTTGGACACAGACAACAGCACAAAGGGAAAGAAGGTAGAGACAACAATACATCACGCAAAGCAGCCACAACTGTCAGTATGAGTGTCCATGATTGAGTCTTTGAATTAAGAGATTGAGATAAAACTGTCTAGTTTGAGTGTTTGTGCAGCTCGTTCTGGTCCCTAGCTGCAGCGAACTGAAAAGACAAGCAACCCAGGGATGTGTGTGCTTTGGGGGACCTTTAACAGAATGTGACTGGCAGAAGGGGTGTTGTATGCGGAGGATGAGGGCTACATATGAAGCACACACACAAGCACACAGTAGCGTCCTGTGTCATCCCTCTCTCTGGAGGAAACTCAAAGATAGAAATAAAACAAGGCAGTCGAACAGAAAGACCTCAAGGCAACCAGAAAACCGTCTGTGGTCATTCCCTCCACCTGATCTGTCCCTCGAGCACACAATCAAAGAGGAGAGAGAAAGGGCCCCACACTATTAAAGTGGGGGGTGCTGGTGTGAGTGAGAGAGAGAATGGGACCAGGGAGGGTCCTTTTGGAGTGAGGGGGTGTCTTACTTACTTGGGCCCATCGCTCCTTTAGAGCATAGACCATCGACAAAACCTATCCAACGCACTCTGCTCTGGGCAGTCTTCTCCAGATTGTTCCCCCCATGCCGGGTTAGTTAGGGGGTGTAACTGGTCCTCAATGTTTTTCTCTCTGTATTTTTTGTCCTTGCAGCTCCCTGCATCTTCAACTTGACATCACCAGAGGGCTACATAGAGACGCCTCAGCCGTCCAGCTCTCATTCCTACTCCTCTGTGGACTGCACCTACACCGTCACGGTCTACACGGGCTATGGAGTAGAGATACAGGTCAGACCACCGCTATTGTTGCCAGAAGAGTATTCATTGTGTCCATCAAAAGCAGTGATTGTCTATACAAAGATGGTAGATTAAACATGGAAACACACAAGACTGGCACATTCTGTTGAGAAATTACATTAGATATCCAAATGCAACATCCAAAATGGGCAATTGGCTCATTGGCAATAGCACACTAGTTCTTCAAAATGATGATGGCCACTCAGTCACCAAGGTCTTTACTGTCATTCTGCAGCGACTGACCTTTGGAAGCTGACACAGTGATTTGAACAGGGAATCTGCCTCCACCTGAACCGCCTCATTCACATGACTAACTCTCCAGCTAAACTTCCTGCTCTCATAAAATATAAAATAGCCATTACCCCTCTGACCGTCCAGATGTTTGGCCTAATATATTTAGGATGAAAATGGATATGTACCACAAGTCATTCTCAATGATGCATCCCAGCTGCTTCCTGTCTTCAGGGAAAGAGGAGAAAATGAGGAGGAGGGTGGAGAGAGGTGAACATTCCTCCTCTCCTCTGTTCCTCCTCTCATTGCCTGCCTGTGCTTTCTATCACCCGGGACAGCAGCACATGTATATATCCATCTTCTCTCTCATTGCCTTTAATTATTCTAAGTGATTTAGATTTAGAGCTTCTTCTCTTCATCAATTACTTATGGATTATGTTGGTCTACGGGACTCTTTTAATGCCATCCTGCTAAAATGTCTCCACAGAACCTCTTAACTTGATTAAAGAGACCTTACCCTTGGGTTGATTGACTAAATAGTATGGGATTTAGACAATGGTTGGATCACGCCTTTACACCCGCTATACTCCTCTACACCTAGTCTACACCCCCGTACATCCCGCTACACCCTTCTACACCCATCTACACCATACAGCCCCTCTACACCACACTATAGCTCACCACACTGAATCTACATCATCCTATACCCTTCTACATGCAATCTACACCCCTCTACACCCCTCTACAGCCCTCTACAGTATTTTACAGCCCTCTACAATCCTGTACAGCCCTCTACACCTCTCTCCACCCAGTCTACACCCCTCTAAACCCATCTACATGCCTCTAAACCATTCTACACCACTCTACACCCCTCTACAGCTCTCTACACAACCCTACACCCATCTCCTTCTCTCTACACCTCCCTATAGCCTACTATACCTGCAGCCCTCTACACTCGTCTACACCCCTCTATACCATTCTACACCCCTCTAAACCCAGTCTACACCCCTTACAGCCTTCTAAACCCCCTTACACCCGAGCCCTCTACAACCCTCTACACCCCTCAACACCACTCTATTTCCATCTACACCCCTTTACACCCCTCTACGGCTTTCTACACCTCCCTAAACCCCTTACACCCCAGCGCTCTACACCTCTCTACAACCGTCTACACCTAGTATACACCCATCTACACCCTCTAGACCCAACAGCCCTCTACACACCTCTACACCCCTCTATACCATTATACACCCCTCTAAACCCAGTCTACACCCCTTACAGCCTTCTAAACCAGCGCTCTACACCTCTCTACAGCCGTCTACACCTAGTATACACACCTCTACACTCCTCTACACTCCTCTACACCCCTCTACACCCTCTACACCCTCTACACACCTCTAAAACCCTCTAAACACCTCTACACACCTCTACACACCTCTACACACCTCTACACCCCTCTACACCCCTCTACACACCTCTGCACACCTCTACAACCCTCGAAACACCTCTACACACCTCTACACCCCTCTACACACCTCTACACACCTCTACACCCCTCTACACCCCTCTACACACCTCTACACCCCTCTACACCCATCTACACAACCCCTACTCCCCTCTACACACCTCTACACCCCTTTACACCCCTCTACACTCCTCTACACTCCTCTACACACCTCTACTCCCCTCTACACTCCTCTACACTCCTCTACACTCCTCTACACTCCTCTAAACCCTCTACACCCCCCTCTACACCCCTCTACACCCCTCTACACCCTTCTACTTCCCTCTACACTCCTCTACACCCCTCTACACACCTCTATACCCCTCTACACCCCTCTACACCCATCTACAGCCCTCTACAGCCCTCTACAGCCCTCTACAACCCCCTGAACACCTCTACACACCTCTACACCCCTCTACACCCCTCTACAGCCCTCTACAACCCCCTACACACCTCTACAGCCCTATATACACACCTCTAAACCCCTCTACACCCAGTCTACACCTGTCTACAGCGTCTAAGCCCCCGCTTTACCACAAACCCACACACCCCACACCCCCATACAGCCTATTACACCATCAGCCCTCTACACCCCTTTACAGATTTCTAAACCCCCCTTCACCCCTGTACACCTCTCTACTCCCCCCTACACCCCTGTACACCTCTCTACTCCCCCCTACACCCCTGTACATCTCTCTACCCCCCCTACACCCCTGTACACCTCTCTACTCACCCTATACCCCTGTACACCTCTCTACAACCCTGTACACTTCTCTACTCCCCCTACACCCCTGTACACCTCTCTACACCACTCTACAGCCCTCTAAACCACCCTACACCTCTCTACTCCCCCCTACACCTCTCTATACCACCCTACACCTATCTACTCCCCCCTACAGCCTTGTACACCTCTCTGCACCACTCTACAGCCCTCTAAACCACGCTACACCTCTCTAACCCCCTCTACACCCCTGTACACCTCTCTACACCACTCTACAGCCCTGTAAACCACCCTACACCTCTCTACACCCCTGTACACCACTCTACAGCCCTCTAAACCACCCTACACCTCTCAACACCCCTGTACACCTCTCTACACCACTCTATACCTCTCTACACCACCCTACAGCCTACCCAACCCAGTCTACATCCCTCTACACCCATCTGCACTCGTCTACACCCCTCTACACCCATCTACACCCCTCTACACCTCCCTACACCTCCAGCCCTCTACACCTGTCTACACACCCTTACAACCCCCTACATTCTACCTAACCCCCCAACCCTCTACAACCCTGTACATCTCTTTACACCCATCTACACCAGTCTACACCCCTCTGCACCCCACTACACCCCCAGCCCTCTAAACCCTTCTACACCCATCTACACCAAGTCTACACCCCTCAACATCCCACTACACCCCCCATCTCTCTACACCCTTCTACACCCCTTTACAGCCCTCTACACCCAACTACACCCCTCTACATGCCTCTTCACCCAGTCTACACTCCTCTACAGCATTCTACACCCATCTACTCCCCACTACACCCCACTTGACGGTGGAGAGGAATATATGTTTTAAGTGCATTTCCTGCTATTTTTTTTCTTTTAGTTTTACCATTTTACCCCTCTACATGAAGTCTACACCCCGCTACACCCCACTAAATCCAGTATAAACCTCTCTACACCCCACTTCAACCCTCTACACCCAGTCTACACTTCTATATACCCCTATACACCCCCTACCCACCCATCTACACCCCTCTAAACCAGTCTAAAGCCCTCTACAACCCCCTACACCCCTATATACCCATCTACACCCCTCTACACCCAGTCTACTCCCCTCTACACACACCACATCCCCATACACCCTATAGCCCTCTACACCCCTTTACAACCCCCTACACCCCTCTTCACCCCACTACACCCCCTCTATACCCCTCTACACCCCCTGACCCTACACCCCACTACACCCAATCTATACCCCTCTTCACCCCCTACATCCCTCTACACCCCTACACCCATTTACAACCCAACCCATTTGCGCTCCCTGTACTTGCTTCCTGACTTCCAGCGTACACATTACAGGTAGCTTAATGGTCAGATAGTCGATTTGTGTCATCCTTTTCTTAAAGACTGGGTTGATTATTCCTCTTATCTGGAAATCTTTTGGATTAATCTACTTCAAAGGACTTCTCTAGGCCAGGGGGCTTTATAGAATGTGGGTCTGAACAACTCCAGTTTATCCTCCACTTTAGAGTAAGGATTTAAACGTTTGCCTTCATGTAGGCCTTAGAAGATCAAGACTGATGTGGATTAACCACCCAACAGTGTAGTTGTCATGTGAAGGGTAGGATAGTCCGCAGTGATTAACTTTACGCTGTAGGCCCAAGTCTGTGGGAGTTCATAGATTAGTGCACTGCAGACCCAACTAAAATATGCTCATTTCCTAACCAAGGACTGCATTTGATATGAGAGTCCAGACCAGTAGTTATGTCCACTCCAGCAGTGTGTAGGTGGTGGGACAGGATCTTTAAGCAGCTCACTGAAGCCATGGTGGGTAGTACTGCAGAGTATTGACTGATGGGTCAATATTCACAACTACTCTGGCTTAAGTGGACCTTGGTACGGTTCAATAAAGTACAGTTCTATCTGCAGTCTCTGTCTGGGTTGATGGCAGAGATTGATTAGGATGTATCTGTCACTGCTTTAATAAAGGGTAGCGCAATCTGTCAGTTCAATATCCGGTGAGGTTCACCCTGATACCTTTTGGAGGACTGAGGAAGAGTGCTTCACTAAAGACTGTCTGGGATGATAGTTCATATCTAAATATATGGAAATATTGACTACTAGGCTACAACAAAATTGCTAGAAAATACAGTGGGTCTTCACAAGGTTTTCACCCACTGTTGCTGGTATTTTGGCCCATTCCTCCATGCAGATCTCCTCTAGAGCAGTGATGTTTTGGGGCTGTTGCTGGGCAACACGGACTTTCAACTCCCTCCAAAGATTTTCTATGGGGTTGAGATCTGGAGACTGGCTAGGCCACTCCAGGACCTTGAAATGCTTCTTACGAAGCCACTCCTTCGTTGCCCGGGCGGTGTGTTTGGGATCATTGTCATGCTGAAAGACCCAGCCACGTTTCATCTTCAATGCCCTTGCTGATGGAAGGAGGTTTTCACTCAAAATCTCACGATACATGGCCCCATTCATTCTTTCCTTTACACGGATCAGTCGTCCTGGTCCCTTTGCAGAAGAACAGCCTCAAAGCATGATGTTTCCACCCCTTGCTTCACAGTAGGTATGGTGTTCTTTGGATGAAACTCAGCATTCTTTGTCCTCCAAACATGACGAGTTGAGTTTTTACCAAAAAGTTCTATTTTGGTTTCATCTGACCATATGACATTCTCCCAATCTTCTTCTGGATCATCCAAATGCTCTCTAGCAAACTTCAGTCGGGCCTGGACATGTACTGGCTTAAGCAGGGGGACACGTCTGGCACTGCAGGATTTGAGTCCCTGGCGGCGTAGTGTGTTACTGATGGTAGGCTTTGTTACTTTGGTCCCAGCTCTCTGCAGGTCATTCACTAGGTCCCCCCGTGTGGTTCTGGGATTTTTGCTCACCATTCTTGTGATCATTTTGACCCCACGGGGTGAGATCTTGCGTGGAGCCCCAGATCGAGGGAGATTATCAGTGGTCTTGTATGTCTTCCATTTCCTAATAATTGCTCCCACAGTTGATTTCTTCAAACCAAGCTGCTTACCTATTGCAGATTCAGTCTTCCCAGCCTGGTGCAGGTCTACAATTTTGTTTCTGGTGTCCTTTGACAGCTCTTTGGTCTTGGCCATAGTGGAGTTTGGAGTGTGACTGTTTGAGGTTGTGGACAGGTGTCTTTTATACTGATAACAAGTTCAAACAGCTGCCATTAATACAGGTAACGAGTGGAGGACAGAGGAGCCTCTTAAAGAAGAAGTTACAGGTCTGTGAGAGCCAGAAATCTTGCTTGTTTGTAGGTGACCAAATACTTATTTTGCAAATAAATTCATTCAATATCCTACAATGTGATTTTCTGGATTTTTTTCCCTCATTTTGTATGTCATAGTTGAAGTGTACCTATGATGAAAATTACAGGCCTCTCTCATCTTTTTTAAGTGGGAGAACTTGCACAGTTGGTGGCTGACTAAATCCTTTTTTCCCCACTGTATATATATGTTCAAACACAGTCGTTTGTCCATTTTCTTTCTGTGTGAGTCGAGGATATGTTTCTCTCATATGTAAATCATTCTCCACTGTGCACACGCTTCGTAGTGAAATGACATACAGTTTGTGCGCCACAGACTGCAGAAGATTACATAAACCTGGGAGCAGAGGGTAATGGATTTATCAACCTCAGCCATGAGCCACCCACAGCTGGAACATGTAGGCTACATTATGCCTGTAAATCATTATTACCATAAACATGATGTTTGTCCTGAACCTTTGACTAATGTATTAGGTTACTGTGTGCCAGAGGGAGGAGGCATGCAGCATTCAGTCACCTGGATGACGCCGACAGAGATGGTCACCTCGCTTCGCGTTCTTAGGAAACTATGCAGTATTTTTTTTTAATGTATTATTTCTTACACTGTTACCCCAGGAAATCTTAAGTCTCATTACATACAGCTGGGAAGAACTATTGGATATAAGAGCAACGTCAACTTACCAGCATTATGGCCTGGTCAAAATAAAACAGAATAAAAAGTATATTTGAATGACACTAAGTGGCAGTGCAGGTGTTTGTACACATGCATATACACACACAGTCTCATTCAAATAAACACATACAAGGACAGACATGCACACAAACATATACAGTGCCTTGCGAAAGTATTCGGCCCCCTTGAACTTCTGCCACATTTCAGGCTTCAAACATAAAGATATAAAACTGTATTTTTTTGTGAAGAATCAACAACAAGTGGGACACAATCATGAAGTGGAACGACATTTATTGGATATTTCAAACTTTTTTAACAAATCAAAAACTGAAAAATTGGGCGTGCAAAATTATTCAGCCCCTTTACTTTCAGTGCAGCAAACTCTCTCCAGAAGTTCAGTGAGGATCTCTGAATGATCCAATGTTGACCTAAATGACTAATGATGATAAATACAATCCACCTGTGTGTAATCAAGTCTCCGTATAAATGCACCTGCACTGTGATAGTCTCAGAGGTCCGTTAAAAGCGCAGAGAGCATCATGAAGAACAAGGAACACACCAGGCAGGTCCGAGATACTGTTGTGAAGAAGTTTAAAGCCGGATTTGGATACAAAAAGATTTCCCAAGCTTTAAACATCCCAAGGAGCACTGAGCAAGCGATAATATTGAAATGGAAGGAGTATCAGACCACTGCAAATCTACAAAGACCTGGCCGTCCCTCTAAACTTTCAGCTCATACAAGGAGAAGACTGATCAGAGATGCAGCCAAGAGGCCCATGATCACTCTGGATGAACTGCAGAGATCTACAGCTGAGGTGGGAGACTCTGTCCATAGGACAACAATCAGTCGTATATTGCACAAATCTGGCCTTTATGGAAGAGTGGCAAGAAGAAAGCCATTTCTTAAAGATATCCATAAAAAGTGTCGTTTAAAGTTTGCCACAAGCCACCTGGGAGACACACCAAACATGTGGAAGAAGGTGCTCTGGTCAGATGAAACCAAAATTGAACTTTTTGGCAACAATGCAAAACGCTATGTTTGGCGTAAAAGCAACACAGCTCATCACCCTGAACACACCATCCACACTGTCAAACATGGTAGTGGCAGCATCATGGTTTGGGCCAGCTTTTCTTCAGCAGGGACAGGGAAGATGGTTAAAATTGATGGGAAGATGGATGGAGCCAAATACAGGACCATTCTGGAAGAAAACCTGATGGAGTCTGCAAAAGACCTGAGACTGGGACGGAGATTTGTCTTCCAACAAGACAATGATCCAAAACATAAAGCAAAATCTACAATGGAATGGTTCAAAAATAAACATATCCAGGTGTTAGAATGGCCAAGTCAAAGTCCAGACCTGAATCCAATCGAGAATCTATGGAAAGAACTGAAAACTGCTGTTCACAAATGTTCTCCATCCAACCTCACTGAGCTCGAGCTGTTTTGCAAGGAGGAATGGGAAAAAAATTCAGTCTCTCGATGTGCAAAACTGATAGAGACATACCCCAAGCGACTTACAGCTGTAATCGCAGCAAAAGGTGGCGCTACAAAGTATTAACTTAAGGGGGCTGAATAATTTTGCACGCCCAATTTTTCAGTTTTTGATTTGTTAAAAAAGTTTGAAATATCCAATAAATGTCGTTCCTCTTCATGATTGTGTCCCACTTGTTGTTGATTCTTCACAAAAAAATACAGTTTTATATCTTTATGTTTGAAGCCTGAAATGTGGCAAAAGGTCGCAAAGTTCAAGGGGGCCGAATACTTTCGCAAGGCACTGTACAGTTGGCATTGCTGTTATGATTTTAGATGTCCTTGATGTCCTTTGTTTTGAATATATTATTTTGTTTCATTATTTGATTTGCATTGTTGTTTGCTGTTTTCTGTCTTTTCCTTTTTTCTCTATAGTTAATTATCTTGGTTGTTGGTGCATTGGGGGGGGGGGGTCTTGGGGGGGGGGATGGAATTAAATGTATTTTCTATTTTTCTTCCTGGGGGAGGACTGTGGGAGGGGTCTCAAATGGTTGAGGGACAGCGATTTGGGAACTGTGGGGGGGGGGATCTTGGAGGGTTCGGCTTCACGTTTTTTGGCCTGGTGGTAGATTGGTCAATGTGCCCTTGAGCAGGGCAATGACCCTGGATGCTTCTATGTGTCGCTCTGAATGCGAATCTGTTGGATGACTGATATTGTATGTTTTGAAAATTCGATAAATAAAATAATAAATACACATTTTAAAACATTATGACCAGGAATACGACTTTCCCGAAGCGGATCCTTTGTTTGGACCACCACCCAGGACAATGGATCGGATCCCAGTAGGCGACCCAAAACAACGCCGCCGCAGAAGGGGCAGACGGAGCAGTCTTCTGATCAGGCTCCGTAGACGGGCACATCGCACACCACTCCCGAGTATACTACTCGCCAATGTCCAGTCTCTTGACAACAAGGTAGACAAAATTCGAGCAAGGGTTGCCTTCCAGAGAGACATCAGAGACCCCCCCCCCCCCCCCCCCCTCTCCAAGCAGACACCTCGACGGCCCTGAAAGAAATTCATTGGACTCTATGTAAACTGGAAACCACATATCCGGAGGGTGCATTTATTGTAGCTGGGGATTTTAACAAGGCTAATCTGAAAACAAGGCTCCCTAAATTTTATCAGCATATCGAATGCACGACCCGGGCTGGCAAAATTCTGGATCATTGCTACTCTATACGAAGCCCTCCCTTCCCCTCCTTTCAGCAAATCTGACCACGACTCCATTTTGTTGCTCTCAGCCTATAGACAGAAACTAAAACAGGATGCTAAGGACTGTTCAATGCTGGTCCGACCAATCTGATTCCACGCTTCCAAGATTGCTTTGATCACGTGGACTGGGATATGTTCCGGATAGCCTCAAACAACAACATTGTATGTACAGTGCCTTGCGAAAGTATTCGGCCCCCTTGAACTTTGCGACCTTTTGCCACATTTCAGGCTTCAAACATATAGATATAAAACTGTATTTTTTTGTGAAGAATCAACAACAAGTGGGACACAATCATGAAGTGGAACGACATTTATTGGATATTTCAAACATTTATAACAAATCAAAAACTGAAAAATTGGGCGTGCAAAATTATTCAGACCCCTTAAGTTAATACTTTGTAGCGCCACCTTTTGCTGCGATTACAGCTGTAAGTCGCTTGGGGTATGTCTCTATCAGTTTTGCACATCGAGAGACTGATTTTTCTTCCCATTCCTCCTTGCAAAACAGCTCGAGCTCAGTGAGGTTGGATGGAGAGCATTTGTGAACAGCAGTTTTCAGTTCTTTCCACAGATTCTCGATTGGATTCAGGTCTGGACTTTGACTTGGCCATTCTAACACCTGGATATGTTTATTTTTGAACCATTCCATTGTAGATTTTGCTTTATGTTTTGGATCATTGTCTTGTTGGAAGACAAATCTCCGTCCCAGTCTCAGGTCTTTTGCAGACTCCATCAGGTTTTCTTCCAGAATGGTCCTGTATTTGGCTCCATCCATCTTCCCATCAATTTTAACCATCTTCCCTGTCCCTGCTGAAGAAAAGCAGGCCCAAACCATGATGCTGCCACCACCATGTTTGACAGTGGGGATGGTGTGTTCAGGGTGATGAGCTGTGTTGCTTTTACGCCAAACATAACGTTTTGCATTGTTGCCAAAAAGTTCAATTTTGGTTTCATCTGACCAGAGCACCTTCTTCCACATGTTTGGTGTGTCTCCCAGGTGGCTTGTGGCAAACTTTAAACAACACTTTTTATGGATATCTTTAAGAAATGGCTTTCTTCTTGCCACTCTTCCATAAAGGCCAGATTTGTGCAATATACGACTGATTGTTGTCCTATGGACAGAGTCTCCCACCTCAGCTGTAGATCTCTGCAGTTCATCCAGAGTGATCATGGGCCTCTTGGCTGCATCTCTGACCAGTCTTCTCCTTGTATGAGCTGAAAGTTTAGAGGGACGGCCAGGTCTTGGTAGATTTGCAGTGGTCTGATACTCCTTCCATTTCAATATTATCACTTGCACAGTGCTCCTTGGGATGTTTAAAGCTTGGGAAATCTTTTTGTATCCAAATCCGGCTTTAAACTTCTTCACAACAGTATCTCGGACCTGCCTGGTGTGTTCCTTGTTCTTCATGATGCTCTCTGCGCTTTTAACGGACCTCTGAGACTATCACAGTGCAGGTGCATTTATACGGAGACTTGATTACACACAGGTGGATTGTATTTATCATCATTAGTCATTTAGGTCAACATTGGATCATTCAGAGATCCTCACTGAACTTCTGGAGAGAGTTTGCTGCACTGAAAGTAAAGGGGCTGAATAATTTTGTACGCCCAATTTTTCAGTTTTTGATTTGTTAAAAAAGTTTGAAATATCCAATAAATGTCGTTCCACTTCATGATTGTGTCCCACTTGTTGTTGATTCTTCACAAAAAAATACAGTTTTATATCTTTATGTTTGAAGCCTGAAATGTGGCAAAAGGTCGCAAAGTTCAAGGGGGCCGAATACTTTCGCAAGGCACTGTATATGTATATGCTGATTCTGTGAGTGAGTTTATTAGCAAGTGCATCGGTGATGTTGTACCCACGGTGACTATTAAAACCTTCCCCAACCAGAAACCGTGGATGGATGACAGCATTTCGGCAAAACTGAAAGCTCGAACCACTGCTTTTAATCATGGCAAGGCAACCGGAAACATGACTGAAAACAAACTTTGTAGCTATTCCCTCCGCAAGGCAATCAAACAAGCTAAGCGTCAGTATAGAGACAAAGTAGAGTCACAATTCAATGGCTCAGATACGAGAGATATGTGGCAGGGTCTTCAGTCAATCACAGATTACAAAAAGAAAACCAGCCCCATCGCAGACACCGACGTCTTGCTCCCAGACAAACTAAACAACTTCTTTGCTCGCTTTGAAGATATTACAGTTCCACTGACACGGTCCGCTACCAAAACCGCCGGGCTCTCCTTCACCGCAGCCAACGTGAGTAAAACATTTAAACGTGTTAACCCTCGCAGGGCTGCCGTCCCAGACGGCATCCCTAGCCGAGTTCTCAGAACATGCGCAGACCAGCTGGCTGGTGCGTTTACGGACATATTCAATCAATCCCTATCCCAGTCAGCTGTTCCCACACGCTTCAAGAGGGCCACTATTGTTTCTGTTCCCAAGAAAGCAAAGGTAACTGAGCTAAACGACTATTGCCCCATAGCACTCACTTCCGTCATCATGAAGTGCATTGAGAGACTAGTCAAGGATCATATCACATCCACCCTACCTGACACCCTAGACCCACTCCAATTTGCTTACCGCCCGAATAGGTCCACAGACGACGCAATCGCAATCACACTGCACACGCCCTAACCCATCTGGACAAGAGGAATACCCATGTAAGAATGCTGTTCATCGATTACAGCTCAGCATTTAACACCTTGGTACACTCCAAACTCGTCATCAAGCTCGAGACCCTGGTTCTCGCCCCAGCCCTGTGCATCTGGGTCCTGGACTTTCTGACGGGCCACCCCCAGGTGGTGAGGGTAGGAAACAACATCTCCACCCCGCTGACCATCAACACTGGGGCCCCACAAGGGTGTGTTCTCAGCCCTCTCCTGTACTCCCTGTTCACCCATGACTGCGTGGCCATGCATGCCTCCAACTCAGTCATCAAGTTTGCAGACGACACTACAGTGGTTGGCTTGATTACCAACAATGACGAGACGGCCTACAGGGAGGAGGTGAGGTTCCTCGGAGTGTGGTGTCAGGAAAATAACCTCTCAGTCAACATCAACAAAACAAAGGAGATGATCGTGGACTTCAGGAAACAGCAGAGGGAGCACCCCCCTATCCACATCAACGGGACAGTAGTGGAGAAGGTGGAAAGTGTTTTAAGTTCCTCGGTGTACAGATCATGGACAAACTGAAATGGTCCACCCACACAGACAGCGTGGTGAAGAAATCGCAACAGCACCTCTTCAACCTCAGGAGGCTGAAGAAATTTGTCTTGTCACCAAAAACACCGGAAGCAAACTACCTGCCCTCCAGAACACCTACACCACCCGATGTCACCGGAAGGCCAAAAAGATCATCAAGGACAACAACCACCCGAGCCACTGCCTGTTCACCCCGTTATCATCCAGAAGGCGAGGTCAGTACAGGTGCATCAAAACTGGGACCGAGAGACTGAAAATCATCTTCTAATTCAAGGCCATCAGAATGTTAAACAGCCATGACTAACATTGAGTGGCTGCTGCCAACATACTGACTCAATCTCTAGCCACTTTAATAATAAAATATTGGATGTAATAAATGTTTCACTAGTCACTTTAAACAATGCCACTTTATATAATGTTTACATAAACCACAATACTCATCTCATATGTATATGCTGTGCTCTATACCATCCACTGCACCCTCCTATGCCGTTCGGCCATCGCTCATCCATATATTTATGTGTACGTATTCTTATTCATTCCTTTACACTTGTATGTATAAGGTAGTTGTTGTGAAATTGTCAGATTACTAGTTAGATATTACTGCATTGTCGGAACTAGAAGCACAAGCATTTTGCTACACTCACATTAACATCTGCTAACCATGTGTTTGTGGCCAATAAAAATGGATTTGAACATGACCTGCAACATGTTAATAGCACAGTGGCTCCCTCCCTGACTGAACCCTGATAGAGTTCAGGCTGTAGCCCACAGGGCTTTAGCTGTGCTTAGCCAGTCTCACTGACTCCCAGTACACTAAAGCACACGGCGCAGACCTTTTACTGAATCAATACCCTGGCCCACTCCACTCTGATCTCCTGATAGATAGTCCACAACTCAATCATAACTAGGCAGCTGGAGGCAAGTGAAAACAAGGGCCTGTTGATGACCTGTCCTCATCTGTGGGAGAGAGTGCTCTCGCACATTGGCTAACCGGGCTGTCTGCATTGTGTCCAACCCACCACCCGCCAACCCCCTCTTCTACGCTACTGCTACTCTCTGTTCATCATCTATGCAAAGTCACTTAACCATATCTACATATACATTCTACCTCAATCAGCCTGACTAACCGGTGTCTGTATGTAGCCTCGCTACTATTATAGCCTCGCTACTGTATATAGCCTGTCTTTTTACTGTTGTTTTATTTCTTTACTTACCTATTGTTCACCTAATACCTTTTTTGCACTATTGGTTAGAGCCTGTAAGTAAGCATTTCACTGTAAGGTTGTATTCGGCGCACGTGACAAATAAACTTTGATTTGATTTGAGTGTAACCAACTTCATATAGCAACCCAGAAGAAAGGCACACGGACACCCACACTTCAGTTTGACTTGGTTTTTATCTGCAGTAAAATATATAAAACAGTGATGACCGGCATTGACAGGACGATCACACTCACATGTTCACTACTCTCAGAATATCTCTCTCTGACTGAAGAGCAGGCAGACCAACTTTCCAAATAGGGGAGAAGCACTTAAAACCCACTAGTTGTTCTTTCAAGGAAAATAATACAAAAATGTTACGTCTGAAGACCTCTCGTATTGCCAACCTTATTACAATGGCATCAAATATTTACATGACAACACATAATGAAAGGAAACTTTATTTATATCACACCTTTTTTTTAAGTGAATGGTTTCACCCACTACTCTGCCCGTGAACTGTGGTGTTATTTGATATCTACATTGCACGCAGTGCGAGCGAGGTTGAAGGAAACTCTACATTTTCGCTTTGTCACAACAGCCGTATCTTCAGCAATGAGAGCTCACCAGTAATATGTAGTATACATTAACCTAGTAGCATGTGTGTATCAAACTTGTATCTATATCTCTGAAATAAGATGACTTTGCACTCCCAAATGGCTCTGATGTTTCAGCTCAGGCAGAAGAAGCTGTCAAACAGCTACCTCCACATCCTATAAAATGTAATTTTATAGCCTCTTCTCTCCGATCCTCTCTCCTCCTTCACAATCACCAGCTCTCTCTGTACCAGGCCTCTCCTCCTTTCTCCTCTCCTCTACCCTCCTCTCTCTGGACCAGTCCTCTCCTCTCCTCTCCTCTCCTCTCCTCTCCTCTCCTCTCCTCTCCTCTCCTCTCCTCTCCTCTCCCCTCCTCTCTCTGGACCAGACCTCTCCTCCTCTCTCCCCTCCCCTCCTCTCTCTGGACCAGACCTTTCCTCTCCTCTCTTCTCTCTGGACCAGACCTCTCCTCCTCTCTCCCCTCCCCTCCTCTCTCTGGACCAGACCTTTCCTCTCCTCTCTTCTCTCTGGACCAGGCCTCTCCTCCTCTCTCCCCTCCCCTCCTCTCTCTGGACCAGAACACTCCTCTTCTCTCCTCTCCCCTCCTCTCTCTGGACCAGGCCTCTCCTCCTCTCTCGTCTCCCCTCCTCTCTCTGGATCAGGCCCTTGTGTTTTTCTTTCCTCACAGTGAATGTTGTCTTGTTGTCAGTTGCACTGATGCCTGTTAGGAACCATGCAGGGGCCATGGAGGAGCTGGGAGAAGCGCAATTAGCATGTTCCACATGGGCTCTGTGAACACAGCACTGGGGGAAAGAGAAGCAAGGAGATGCACTTAGTGGCAGTGAGAGAGCACAGCTCTCTCTAATCTCACTGTACTTGTTTGTCTTGTCAGCACTACTGAGCACCGGTACTGTGCACCACCTGGGTGACAGTGTAAATAACTTGCCATGACAACGTCGACTGTTGTTTTCTCACAGCTCTTCCCTCACTGAGTCAAGAGAGGGTTGAACACCACAGTCTGGAGTCTATTTCAGCCCAACGGCATCCCAGCACTAGGGCTCCCGAGAGGCGCAGCGGTCTAAGGAACTGAATTCAGTGCTAGAGGTGTCACTACAGACCCTGGTTTGAATCCAGGCTGTATCACAACAGGCCGTGATTGGGAGTCCCATAGGGCGGCGCACAATTGTCCCAGCGTTGTCCGGGTTAGGGTTTGGCCGGGGTAGGCCAAATTAAAAAGTCTCCGGGACACCAGGTTTGTGAACTTGAGCTTTCTGGCTAAGACAACAAAGGTCCTTACAAGACTGTAATGTCCTCTGACTCAGAGTGAAGTGCTGGTTATTTTCAGTGTTATTCATTTCTATCCCTAACACTGAACTCAGCGGGACAAGTGGCAGGAATGGCAGCCATGTTAGTTCACATCCTGAGTTTCCTCTCATTTCATGATGTGCACCTGCTGTGTCCAGGCAGACACTGACAGGATCAGGCAGTAGATGAGACTGCTGACCTCTATCTGGGAAAGCTCCCACATGGTGACCCTCACAACACCACAGCCACTCTCTGGAAGTGGCTACAGTCACACCTGCTGCCACACAGGCAAATCTCCAGTGCCATGGCTGATAGTCAGAGAGTCATAGAGGGAGTGTGAAAGGAAAGAAAGAAGAGAGGGAGGGAAAGTCCATTACTCATCTCTCCTTCTGCCTTGTACTCGGTTTGCCTCTTTTGTACCTTGCTATTGTTGGGAGAGGATTTGAAGTTCACCAATGTGGCGGTGGCAGGGTTTTTAGATGTGGAGAGTGCAGCACTTTAGAATCCTTTCTGGTGGGGTTTTTAAAGATGCATTTTGTCCTGGTCAAGGTGGGTCAGCTACACTATCAGCTATCATCAGCCTGCTCATCTGTCTTGGATTCAGTCTGCTGTAAGGCTGTAGGCTGGAAGACAGCTCCCCTTACTCTCCTCTCCCTACCCCTCCCACATCACCTTGTTGTAAACTTCACAGACCATTTTATGAGAGGAAATAACAAGGAAGGGACAGAGAGTCGAGGAATTAAGAGATCAGAAAGGGTTTCAAGAGGTCTTCTGAGATTTAGAGACAGAACAAGGAGGACAGAGAGAGAGAAAGCAAAGAATGGAGGGAGAGAGAGAGATGGAGAATTGGATGAATGAGAATCGGATAGAAAAGTTCCAGAGTGTTTCAGTTGGAAGACTAACAGGATCATTATAACACAATGTTAATAAACATTATGTAGGCTCCTCCTCTTAGGAGTTGTTATATTGTTCAATCCGTGTTAATGTTAATAAACATTATGCAGGCTCCTCCTCTTAGGAGTTGTTATATTGTTCAATCCGTGTTAATGTTAATAAACATTATGCAGGCTCCTCCTCTTAGGAGTTGTTATATTGTTCAATCAGTGTTAATGTTAATAAACATTATGCAGGCTCCTCCTCTTAGGAGTTGTTATATTGTTCAATCAGTGTTAATGTTAATTCAGCTCATCTAGACAATGAGATTGAGAATCAGCAGCTATTAACCTCAGTAAAACAGGTCAGAAATGAGAATAAGTGGACAGATAATGTTTTTCTGATGCTCTACTCAATTCAATTCAATTCAAGGGGCTTTATTGGCATGGGAAACATATATTAACATTGCCAAAGCAAGTGAGGTAGATAATATACAAAAGTGAAATAAACAATAAAAATGAACAGTAAACATTACACTCACAGAAGTTCCAAAAGAATAAAGACATTACGAATATAATTTTATGTATATATACAGTGTTGTAAAGATGTACAAATGGTTACTCTCTACCATCTAAATAATAGTGTAGAGGAGATGCAGCTTTAGCACTACTTACACTTTATACAACTGGATCCTTGACTTCCTGACGGGCAGCCCCCACGTGGTAAGGATAGCGTCTGCCACGCTTATCCTCAACACTGGGGCCCCTCAGGGGTGTGTACTTAGTCCCCTCCTGTACTCCCTTCTGTACTCCCAAACATGACTCCAACACCATCATTAAGTTTGCTGACGATACAACAGTGGTAGGTAGGCCTGATCACTAACAACGCAACGACGAGACAGCCTTTAGGGAGGAGGTCAGAGAACTGGCCGTGTGGTGCCAGGACAACAACCTCTCCCTCAATGTGAGGAAGACAAAGGAGCTGATCGTGGACTACAGGAAAAGGAGGGCCGAACAGGCCCCCACAAACATCGACCCGGCTGAAGTGGAGCCAGTCGAGTTTCAGGTTCCTTGGTGTCCACATCACCAACGATCTGTCATGGTCCAAACACACCAAGACCGTCGTGAAGAGGGCACGACAAAACCTTTTCCCCCTCAGGAGACTGAAAAGATTTGGCAATGATACCCAGATCCTCAAAAGGTTCTACAGCTGCACCATCGAGAACATCCTGACCGATTGTATCACCGACTGGTATGGCAACTGCTCGGACTCTGACCGTAAGAGGGTAGTGCGTACGGCCCAGTACACCACTGGGGCCAAGCTTCCTGCCATCCAGGGCCTATATAATAATCAGGTGTCAGAGGAAAGCCCATAAAATTGTCTGAGACTCCAGTCACCCAAGTCATAAACTGTTTTCTCTGCTTCAGTATGGGAAGCGGTACCGGAGAGCCAAGTCTAGGACCAAAAGGCTCCTTAACAACTTCTACCCCCAAGCCAGCCCCAAGACTGCTGAACAATTAATCAAATGGCCATTGGACTATTACATTGACCCCCCCCCCGCCCCCCCCATTTATTTTGTACACTGCTGCTACTCGCTGCTGCTACTTTATCTATGCATAGTCACTTCACCCCTACCTACATGTACAAATGACCTCTAGCCTCTTAACCCGATCTGTGGGATCGGAAAGGCAAGCTGATGGGATACATTCAGTATGTTTTTAGCATGTTCTACAAGTGTTGAGCATGGACTTGAGTCTTTCGAGGCCAATGGATTTTTTCTCTACATTTTCTCTTTTGTCCTCAGTACATAGTTTTGGTGCCTGCTGTCCAGTTTGGTTCCACATACTGTAATCTCTTCTCTCTGTAGACAACTACTTAGCTCTTCACCTTCAGCCGACCTTGGCTCAGCAGGAACAACCTCCACAGATCTGCATTCAACCGGCCCCTCAAGCCAGGATTACTCAGGTGTTCAAGTAGAAACAGACTTTCAGGAAGAAAGACTCAGCTCAGGGTGACACAGTCCAATTTCCTCCCGAAGAACTTAACTAGTTTTACTGCTTCTCTCTTACCATTCAGTGGCCTCAGGTCTCATGTAATAGCAGCTTTTGTTTGTGCCTGACTTGCCAGAACCTTTCAAGGACAGGCATATCAATGCACACAGGAAACCACACAAAGTCTCTCTTTTCAGTGTGTGTGCCAGGATTTGTACCTGTGTGATCTACACAAATTTGTGTTTTTTTGTGTATGGTATTATGTGTGTTATATATGGTATGTAAATTGTCTATCAGTGTGTTTTGTGTCTGCAGTGTCAGCCCAGGTGTCACTGTGTCAGGTGGCCCAGACAGACAGACCTCTCAGCCTCCCTCAGTATTAACCAGCAGAACCAAGACTCTCCATGTATGGCCCTGGGGCCCTCACTGTGGGGGCCAGGGGACGACTGTCTCTTTATCTCTCCTCTCCTCCTCATGGCCCAGTTCTCCTGTCTGGAACAGATGTTAGTGCTGGTGCTCTATCCCTTCCCTACCCCCAACTGAATCCTTCTCTATAATTAGCTAGCAGCCCTCATACTGTAGTACCCTCACAGACACTCACACAACGTACACCTAATTAGTGGAGATTTCTCCTTTATTCTCTCTCTTTTATGTCTCCCTCCTCCCCCTATTCCTTCATACCTCTGTAGAGGTAGAAGGGGAATCTCTGGAGAGGAGGACTGGTTTGCTGCAGGGAGAGATACAGAAAGCTCACTGTCGACTGCATACGTCTCCTCCCCCACACGCGTTCCAAAATCTGTTGTTTATTTTATGAGGAAGTGTCACATGAATGATTTAGTTTTCATGTGTTGCTTTTACATACAATAGTTAGCAGCACAGTCAGTTTTGATTGGGACGTATTTTATTATTCTGGCGGAGGAGCTGAATTCATATTGTAGTAATTCCCCTTGAAGGGATTATGATGCTTTTAACCTTAATGTGCTGATGACCTCCTGTTTGCATATTAACGAAACAAACCACGTCCGTATCGTCAGACAGACGTGTGTTGATCCAGGATTAGATCAGTGTGAGGTAGACAGTCGGGACTAATGCCAACACAAATGGGATTATCCCAACAGTATTCTAGAAGTATTTCATTGTCATGGGGATTTCAGTATAATGTGATTAGGTCGTATTGCCCTTTGTTGAATGGGACTATTATCCAATGCTTTAGCTATGAGTTCATTCATTCATAACACTACATTAACTTGTGGTTGTGCATTATATATGTCTTTAAATTGACAGCTGTTGCTAGGGTAGCACTGTCCTCATACGTCACACCCTGACCTTAGTATTCTTTGTTTTCCTTGTTCTTTTGGTTAGGTCAGGGTGTGACATGAGTGATGTATGTGTTTTGTCTTGTCTAGGGGTTTTGTATGTTTATGGGGCTGCTTCCTTTCTAGGTAAATTGTATGTCTATGGTTGCCTAGATTGGTTCTCAATTAGAGGCAGCTGTCTATCGTTGTCTCTGATTGGGAACCATATTTAGGCAGCCATATTCTGTGGGTACTTTGTGGTTGATTATCTATGTCTATGTTAGTTGCGTGTGTCAGCACAGTTTTCTTGTTATAGCATCAAGCTTTATATAGTTACATCATAAGAGCATAATCACAGAAGCTTTATATAGTTACGTGTTTAGTAAACATATGTCAGATGAATACTCATCCTTTCGTGCGCACTTAGAGGCCCCACAGAGTGCCCCTTGCACCCACAGAGTGCCCCTTGCACCCACACAGTGCACCTCTCACCTCTAACCCTTTCTCTTTTATGTGGTCTCTCATTCACATCAGGGCAGTTTGGTGTTTTCTGTTCTTCTGTTTTTCATTTTTCTCATCCTTCTATCTGACATGTCTATTGCCCCTGTGGTACAGAGCTTTCACAGGTCAGGCCTGGAACCATCTTCTCTGTCCACACGTTCTCCAATCATACACTGGAAATCCAGCTGATGGATTCTGCCCTACATGTTCATTATCTGTTATTTAATGTTTCCATCCACACTTTCTCTGAGGTGGACTGCCTGAAATAATGACTTTTTTCCCTTCCTGGGGGGAGGTACTGTAGTTGATATGATTTCATATGGAGTGACATGGAGGCATATCTCTGAAGTGTTTTTATATGAGAGTAAACTCAGTGAAGTGACATTGAGACATATCTCTGGGTTTTCTATGAGAATAAACTCTGCAGAGTGACATGGAGGCATATCTCTTAGGTGCCATCGTACGATGGTAAAAGCTCAGTGAAGGAGGCAGGCGGCTTCATCTCACCACATTTCTCTGTCACCCTGTTTACAAGTCTATGTACCTGTATGTATTGATGTGTGTCCTTTACTGAACTGGTCTCCTCTGTGTGTGTTTGTCCATGCAGGTGATGAACGTGAGCCTGTGGGAGGGGGAGCGGGTGACGTTTGAGGACCTGGGGGGCGGGGAGCCCTCTGTTCTGGCCAACGAGTCTATCCTGTTGAAGGGCCTGGTGGTACGCAGCTGGAGCAACCACATCACCATCCAATTCCACAGCCAGAGACAGATCCAGCCTGGGTCCTTCCTGCTCAGATACCAAGGTAAGACCCGAGGGCAACCAAACACCCCAGCACTAGCACAGTCACCAACCAAACACCACAGCACTAGCACAGCCACCAACCAAACACCACATCACTAGCACAGCCACCAACCAAACAACACAGCACATCGACCTAATCAAATACTGCACAACATCTAACCAAGTTTCAGAATGTGAGTTGCAACCCATATGAAGTGATCATATAGACAGGGCCTGAGAGGTTGAACTCTCCTCTCCTTTCCTTTCCTCTCCTCTCCTCTCCTCTCCTCTCCTCTCCTCTCCTCTCCTGTACTCCATTAGCCTCCTCCATTAGCCTCCTCCAGTACACTGGTGCTCACCCTCCCATTATACCTTGTCAACATATTGTGCTCATGTTAGCCACAAAATGACAACAGCTGTCAATTGGCAGCATAATCAGGTGGAGAAATTGCTGTGATGATGCTCTTCTAATTGTCATTTACCAGAGATTGCAGAAGGAGACTGCATGCAGTTATGAGCCGTGTTGCTTAGACATGGTGGTAAAATAGAAAAGCTACAAATATTTTTTTCCAGATTCTTTCGTTTTTGTGAGCTAATGAACTGTGGCAGGTTTGCAAATGGGGTAGTTCCATTCTGAACAATGCCTAGATTACAGGTTGAATAAGAATTGCATTTCCCACTCACCCATCCCTCTCTGAATCATGCTATGACCCCCCTCTCGCTCGCTCTCTCCCTCTCTCTCTCCTTTGTAAGGTGTGTGGGTGGTGTTCACCACCCAGTGAGGGGGACCTTCAGGGCTTTCTGTGGCAGGCTTCTGCTGCTCTATTAAATAACATGGCAATCATACGGCAGGGCACGGAACAGCACCACTGATAATAACTTTCCGCTTCTTTACAAAACTTCCAATTACCTCACACAGTGGTGTGTGTGTGTGTGTGTGTCCGCTCCACCTGTTTGATATTCTCTGAGCAGCGCGTCATGCTGATCTGTGCTGGCAATGAGGGTGGCCTATAACTTTGATTATATTTTCCCCTGTCTCTGACGTACAGTATGGTGCATTCTGTAGCGGACAGCAACAGTGGAAATAAATAACCTAGGGGAGAGTAGTTTGACGAAATCTGGCATGTTCATAGACGGAATCTCTCTTTCTTTTGTTTTTTCTCTATCTCCCTCTCTCTCTTTCTCTCTCTCACGCCCTCCCTCCGTCTCTCTAGCAATGTTAATAACTGTTAATAAAAAAAATATGGTTCTGGGGGCATGCTGAATAATTTGCATATCTATTGGTCACCTTAATCACAAGTGCATTAAATCTCAATGAAACACTGCCTGGAAACAAATTGAGATCCCATTAGGATACATCACATTTAAGTTATGAATCCAGCAATCAACGAGTCAGCCATCTTTCTGCATACCTGTGGCAGAACAAGAGTTATCCTACTACACCAAGACAGTGCTTGGTTAGAGGAATTGTTTGCTCAAAATACATATATTAATGATTTCCCACATACTTTGGCCGTTTCAGTTTTTTTTATTTTGGTATAGGCTACCTATAGGCAACCTGTACAAACTCTGTGTGTGAAGCATTGCTCTTCTGATGACTTTGGAGTCACTTTGAGGACATCTTCATTCATCTTCCTACAATGTTCCCTTTTGGCTTCCATACATTTCTGGTCCAAGGACGCAAAAATCATCTATCTGGTATCTTCTGCTCTTTTCATGTGTTCAGAAAGATCTGTAATTTGATATTTTAACACCAAAACATTGATGTCTCTGTTAATAAAAATGTTATCTCAAAGTAAGCTAAGAGTCTGATTGTCTACCAGGTGACATAAGCTGGAGATGGAGGGCGGTAACATTTTCATTTATACCCCATGACAGTTTTACGTGTATTGAGATGATTGCTCTGATATTACAATCTTTTTGCTCTGCAAGATCACCTTGTCCCGTAATGAGGTGTGGAGAATGTGATCAGACAAGCAGTGAGCAGGAGACTGATTTGTTTTAAAGATGGACGCCGGGCAATCGGAAAGTGTCTGTCATTAAATCCTGCATAATCATCTCCTCTGGCTGAGGTGGCCGGTAATGAAATCAACACTGTCTTCATAGATTATTCCTGGGCGCAGATTGATCAAACAGTGAATTTGAGGGAACTAAAGAGCAAATTGTGTTGATCATTGCGGGTGATATAAACATTTGCTCAGTATTTATGAAGCAAACATATATAAATGAGTTCTGTATTGGCATTTTACATTTAAATCGATAACCCTAGGAGAATTGGAATGCGTGCTCTCCTGCCTTGTCTTATCTATTTGTACCTTAAATACCTCTCTTACTCTCCCTCTCTTTCTTACTCGTGTCAGGTATATACAATCAGTGGTGGTGTGTTTCTCTTCGTGTACAGAGCCAGTTAAAAGTCTGGACACACCTACTCAGTCAAGGATTTTTCTTTCTTTTTACTATTTTCTACATTGTAGAATAATAGTGAAGACATCAAAACTATGCAATAACACACATGGAATCATGTAGTAACCAAAAAAGCCACCCTTTGCCTTGACAACAGCTTTGCACACTCTTGGCATTCTCTCAACCAGATTCACCAGGAATGCTTTTCAAACAGTCTTGAAGGAGTTTCCACATATTCTGAGCACTTATTGGCTGCTTTTTTATTTTAATTTTATTTTATTTCACCTTTATTTAACCAGGTAGGCCAGTTGAGAACAAGTTCTCATTTACAACTGCGACCTGGCCAAGATAAGCAAAGCTTTGCGACACAAACAACAACACAGAGTTACACATGGAATAAACAAACATACAGTCAATAACACAATAAAAAAAAGTATATTTACAATGTGTGCAAATGGCGTGAGGAGGTAAGGCAATAAATAGGCCATAGCACAGAAGTAATTACAATTTAGCAAATTAACACTGTAGTGATAGATGTGCAGATGATGATGTGCAAATAGAAATACTGGTGTGCAAAAAAGTAAATAAAAACATTATGGAGATGAGGTAGGTAGATTGGATGGGCTATTTACAGATGGGCTGTGTACAGCTGCAGCGATTGGTTAGCTGCTCAGATAGCTGATGTATAAAGTTATGGAGGGAATTATAAGTCTCCAACTTCAGCTATTTTTGCAATTCATTCCAGTCATTGGCAGCAGAGAACTGGAAGCAAAGGTGGCCAAAGTAGGTGTTGGCTTTGGGGATGACCAGTGAGATATACCTTCTGGGGCGCGTGCTACGGGTGGGTGTTATCGTGACCAGTGAGCTGAGATAAGGCAGAGCTTTACCTAGAATAGACTTATAGATGACCTGGAGCCAGTGGGTCTGGTGACGAATATGTAGCGAGGGCAAGCTGACAAGAGCATACAGGTCACAGTGGTGGGTGGTATATGTGGCTTTGGTGACAAAACGGATGGCATTGTGATAGACTGCATCCAGTTTGCTGAGTAGAGTGTTGGAGGCTATTTTGTAAATGACATCGCTGAAGTCGAGGATCGGTGTGATTGTCCGTTTTACGAGGGTATGTTTGGCGCCGTGAGTGAAGGAAGCTTTGTTGTGAATTAGGAAGCTGATTCTAGATTTAATTTTGGATTGGCAATGTTTAATATGAGTCTGGAAGGAGAGTTTACAGTCTAGCCAGACACCTAGGTATTTGTAGTTGTCCACATATTCTAAGTAAGAACCGTCCAGAGTAGTGATGCTAGTCGGGCGGGCGGGTGCGGGCAGCGATCAGTTGAAAAGCATGAATTTAGTTTTACTGGCGTTTAAGAACAGTTGGAGGCTACGGAAGGAGTGTTGTATAGCAATGAAGGTCATTTGGAGTTTTGTTAACACAGTGTCAAAAGAAGGGCCAGATGTATACAGAATGGTGTCGTCTGAGTCGATAAGGGAATCACCCGCAGCAAGAGCGAATTCATTGATATATACAGAGAAAAGAGTCTTGAACCCTGTGGTACCCCCATAGAGACTGCCAGAGGTCCAGACAACAAGCCCTCCGATTTGACACACTGAACTCTATCTGAGAAGTAGTTGGTGAACCAGGCGAGGCAGTCAATTGAGAAACCAAGGCTGTTGAGTCTGCCGATAAGAATACGGTGATTGACAGAGTCAAAAGCCTTGGCCAGGTCGATGAAGACGGCTGCACAGTACTGTCTTTTATCGATGGCGGTAATGATACCGTTTAGTACCTTAATATTATTTAGCGTGGCTGAGGTGCATCTGTGACCGGCTCGGAAACCGGATTGCACAGCGGAGAAGGTACGGTGGGATTCGAAATGGTCAGTGATCTGTTTATTAACTTGGCTTTTGAAGACTTTAGAAAGGCAGAGCAGGTTGGATATAGGTCTGTAACAGTTTGGGTCTAGAGTGTCACCCCCTTTGAAGAGGGGGATGACCCCGGCAGCTTTCCAAACTTTAGGGATCTCGGATGATACGAAAGACAGTTTGAACAGACTGGTAATAGGGGTTGCAACAATGGCGGGGGATAATTTTAGAAAGAGAGGATCCAGATTGTCTAGCCCAGCTGATTTGTACGGGTCCAGGTTTTGCAGCTCTTTCAGAACATCTGTTATCTGGATTTGGTTGAAGGAGAAGCTGGGAGGCTCGCGCAAGCAGCTGCGAGGGGTGTGGAGCTGTTGGCTGGGGTTGGGGTAGCCAGGAGGAGAGCATGGCCAGCTGTAGAGAATTGCTTATTGAAATTCTCGATTATCGTGGATTTATCGGTGGTGACAGTGTTTCCTAGCCTCAGTGCAGTGGGCAGCTGGGAGGAGGGCTCTTATTCTCCATGGACTTTACAGTGTCCCAGAACCTTTTGGAGTTAGAGATGTTCCTCCTCCTTCATGTTTCACATTGGGAACCACACATGCAGAGATCATCTGTTAAACCTACTACGCGTCTCACAAAGACACTGTAGATTTCCAGCGGTCTAATGTCCATTTCTCATATTTCTTGTCTCAAGCAAGTCTCTTCTTATTATTGGTGTCCTTTTGTAGTGGCGTCTTTGCATCAATTCTACCATGAAGGCCTGATTCACGCAGTCTCCTCTATAAACAGTTGATCTGTTCAAGTAACAGTTGAGATCTGTTACTTGAACTCTGTGAAGCATTTATTTGGGCTGCAATTTCTGAGGCTGGTAATTCTAATGTACTTATCCTCTGCGGTAAAGGTAACTCTGGGTCTTCCTTTCCTGTGGCGGTCCTCATGAGAGACAGTTTCATCAGAGCGCTTGATGCTTTTTGTGACGGCACTTTTGCAACTGCACTTTCAAAGTTCTTGAAATGTTTCTGATTGACTGACCATGTCTTAAAGTTATGAACATATATTTGGATTTCTTTAACAATTGTTTGGTTATTACATGATTCCATATGTGTTATTTCATAGTTTTCACTATTATTCTACAATGTAAAAAATATTTTAAAAATTAAGAAAAACTTGAATGAGAAGGTGTGTCCAAACTTTTGACTGGTACTGATAATTTGCTCTACTTCATCATACACCATTAGAACTGTATGTTAGTCATCTAGTGTAGCAGGCCAGTTCTGAGAGTCTATTTCTGGCACAGTGTACTGTAGCTCTATTGGCATGGAAACACTGATGGTTATCAATGCTTCAGCTACCATCTCCCATTTGGCCAGCAGTCATAAGAGCAGTAACTGCGTGCAGATAGATTTCAAACATGGTAATATCATCGTCATCTATCAGTGAAGAGAGTCTTTATTTACCAGCTGCTCTGGGAGAAAGATCAATGAAACAAGAGCAAAACAAGAATCAAATGGAGGAAAACAATCTCCACACAGATTTTGGATAAAGTTGATCAGTGATCGTGATCAAGACCTTGTTCCAACACCTCCCCTTGGCAGCTGTTTAGTAACAACCTTTCACAGACTTGCGAGAGAATGTGATGCTCAGCACGAAACTTACCAAAACACTTGTTTCCTTTCCTTGTCTCCTTTTCTTTATAACCATTATCTGAGAGTATTGGGGCTTCATCATCATTATCATCAAGTGATTTGCCAGGTGGTTAGTAGAAGTTAGACACCTAAGAGAAGTAGAGAGATGAAGATGGAGGAGAGTGAGAATGAGAGACAGAAA
Organism: Oncorhynchus clarkii lewisi; assembly: GCF_045791955.1. Lineage (NCBI taxonomy): Eukaryota > Metazoa > Chordata > Actinopteri > Salmoniformes > Salmonidae > Oncorhynchus > Oncorhynchus clarkii. Next base: position 25,917,773 of record NC_092173.1, on the reverse strand, counting down.
TAGGTAGAGGGATTGTGTGCATGAGCGAGTGCCATGCATGTATACACAAGTTAGAGTAGAGGGCAGTCGACAGAAACATGTCCTTCCCCAGGCTCCCCTCACCCTTGGTGACGTCTCACTACTGACAGCCACATCTGTCTGTGTCGTCCCCTCGTCTCAGAACTCCACAGGCTGCCCCCTGGGGTACCACTCCAGCTCCATATCACTCTCTGTCTCTCACACACTTGTTTATCAGCCCCTCCATCGCTTCCCCACTGAGACAGTGCCTCTGATGGTGCAGAGACTGGGCCAGATCAGGGCCAACCCCAGAACCATCCACACACATACTACATATGCAGTGCATTCTGAAAATATTCAGACCCCTTGACTTTTTTCCCCTCATCAACCTACACACAATATCCCATAATGACAAAGAAAAAACGTTTTTAGAATTTTTGAAAATGTATTAAAAATCAAATCTGAAACATCACTTTTATTCAGTACTTTGTTGAAGCACCTTTGGCAGTATTTACAGTCTCAAGTCTTGGGTATGACGATACAAGCTTGGCACACCTGTATTTGGGGAGTTTCTCCCATTCTTCTCTGCAGATGCTCTCAAGCTCTGTCAGGTTGGATGGGGAGCGTCGCTGCACAGCTATTTTCAGGTCTCTCCAGAGATGTTCAATTGGGTTCAAGTCCGGGCTCTGGCTGGGCCACTCAAGGACATTCAAAGACTTGTCCTGAAGCCACTCCTGCGTTGCCTTGGCTGTGTGCTTAGGGTTGTTGTCCTGTTGGAAGGTGAACCTTCGCCCCAGTCTGAGGTCCTGAGTGCTCTGGATCAGGTTTTCATTAAAGATCTCTCTGTACTTTGCTCCGTTCATCTTTCCCTCAATCCCGACTAGTCTCCCAGTCCCTACCTCTGAAAAACATCCCCACAGCATGATGCTGCCACCACCATGCTTCACCGTAGGGATTGTGCCAGGTTTCCTCCAGACGTGACGCTTGACATTGAGGCAAAAGAGTTCAATCTTGGTTTCATCAGACCAGAGAGTCCTTTAGGTGCCTTTTGGCAAGTTCCAAGCGGGCTGTCATGTGTCTTTTACTGAGGAGTGGCTTCTGTAAAGTTAGAAAATGTGGAAAAGGGGAAGAGGTCTAAATACTTTCTGAATGCTCTGTACAGTGTATGGATTTAGCATTAAATAACACACATCTAATTTTCTGATTGAAAATGAATGTGACTGTAGCCCAGGCAGATCAGATCAGTATTACCAGTATAGCTTGTGTGATTTAATGTGGAAAACAATATTTGTTTCACCCTTCACTCTCCCAAACATCACTGTGTTTCTTAGTCTCTTGCCAAATACTGCTGTTAGTCTGCCTGCCTGGCATTAGGTCTCTGCTGCCTCTCCTTTCAACAAATACATCTAAATTATTCCACAGATGAAATATGGATAAGGGCGGAGTGCTTGCCAAAACGGTCAATAGTGACTTAACTCAGCTTAGAAATGTATGCCCAATTTCAGCGATACAGCGGTTATAGTTTTGACACGCCCTCTAAGGGCATGTAAGATTAGACGACACGGTTTTCATAAATACTGTAATAAGTTTGAACCCGCTATCTCTGCTAACAGATCAATGTAAAAAAAAAATCACTGTAATTCAGAACAAACCATGAAGCTTCCAACAATTGACAAGATGCTCACAGCAATCTTCTATAGAAAATGTGGGTCCTGAGACAAACCAGTTGAGAACCTCTCTAGAAGATTAAAGGTTAAAAATGGACCCTTTTCAATAAGTACAAGGCCTTCAGGCCCAGACTCCATTGCTATTGAACCCTGAATAGCAGTGGCGATGCAGAACCATAATGATTGTGTTGATGATTACTTGTGGTGGAGTAGGGAAACCATTGTAGTGTATATGATTAGAACTGTAAAGTATTGTATGAACAGGAGAGCATTTTAGATTGACATGAGTCAGTAGCAGACACAGTAGTGTGGCTGATGTGTGAGTGGTGACAGAGAGAGCAGTGGGATTGAATTGGAGTGTGTCTCTGTCAAACTCCTTTGTCCCTTGTGGCCGTCTTCAGACACACTTCACATCACAGCCACCGTTAGACAAGTGTGATTTAATGTGCAGTACGTTAGACAAGCGTCCCCCGACACCCTGTCAGACAAACATGTCAGAAATGCTGCCACTGAATGACGCAAGATTAAGACCCACTGACCCTCAACACTACTCCTCATCCTCCTCCTCCTCTTCTGATCTGTGTACTCTTGTCTAGTCGGCCTCCTCCTCTCCTCTCCCCTCCCTCCCTCCCTCCCTCCCTCCCTCCCTCCCTCCCTCCCTCCCTCCCTCCCTCCCTCCCTCCCTCCCTCCCTCCCTCTCACACACTCTCTCTCTCTCTCTCTCTCTTACTCTCACTCTCACTCCCTCTCTTTCTCGTTCTCTCTCTCTCTCTCTCTCTCTCTCTCTTCCTCTCTACTTTTCCACTGTCTGGTAACCTACCAGTCTGGTTAATAATCATTCTCTTGTAGAAAGAACCCCATGTTTCACTTAATCCTGTTTTAATGAAAACCATTAAAGTGGTGGCAAATTGATTTCAAACTTCCACTGATATAATGATCTTTTTAAAATTCACTTTGTCCTCGCCCAGTTAACAGTGATCCATCTCCTTATTATTCAACTATTGTTGAGAAGTAATTACAGCCAGAGGATTTCATTTGAACTTAATTGTAGAACAGAATAGATTCTTACTAAATTCAGTTACCAACACATTAGTATTTAATAAGAAGGGAAATGGCATGGAATGCAATGGTAGCAAACAGAATGAAGTACTTTAAAGAGCAGGTCAAGCATAAACAAGGCAAGGACTGATAAGAACCAAACCCTGCTTAACAGCAATAACCTGGCTTGTCTGTGAATAAACAGCAGTGGAATTATGAATGAACTACCGTTAGGATTATTAAAGTCATTTTGTTTTGTAAGGTAAAGGTTAAAAAAATGCACCAAATTCCAAAGTACTATCAAACTGCTAACTCTATAGCTCTAATGTGTAAGGTACCTATAAAATATAACAAAAAATAAGCAAAAGAGTCACAGAGAAAAGTTAATGGGAATGTTTGTCATTGCAGTTCCCTATCAGGGTTGATTAACAGGCCATGTGCATCCTGATTCTGGTCTACATATTTCCACAGCAGAGCAGAAGTGAAGACATTAACATGTCAGCCACGCATTATTATGCCTAGCATAATCACCACCCCACTCAGAGCGGTAGCATGACCGATTCGCCTCTACTGCCTTTCATGTGTTTGCATCCTAATGATTCTGTCCCCACAGATTAGTCTGTGATGATGGGATGTTTTAAGTCTGTTAGTGATAGTGAACCATCCAGGCCACCTCAGAATAACCCAAACCTACGGCTAATCATCCAGCTAAGCTTAAAATAAACAAAATGTAGGGCTACTTTTTCTGTGTAAGACTTTGGTAGATGCCCAGTGAGCGTGGAATAAACCTCAATCAAACCCCAACATTTCATAGAAACACACCATCCATGTGTCCAGTCAGTCCGTATTTCAGTCATTCCAAGTGAACCTCCTGAAGTTTTGCTACTTGGGCCTTTCCCTCTCTCTCTTCGGGCCTTTTCTTTGTAGACCCCACATCACAATCTCATTAGCAAAGCCATATAAAAACTGAGGACCATGGGTTTTTAACTGCATTGGCAACCAATAGTCTATTCACTTTTAATGAAGTTATTATATTTGCTGGCAGTTAGCTCCTATAGCAGCTCCATGGTGCTCTGCTGTAGTGAGACATTTCATGGACTCATATTATTACACCATTCGCCCGTTACCGAGAGAGCATCACAGCATGCTGTAAATTTAATGAAGCAAGAGCCTTTTATTGCCTTTGTGCTTTAGGCACCTGAGGTTTGAGTGGGAATAAGAGGTGTGTGGGTTGCTACTGTAGTATTTCCATGGGAACGTGGTAGACTTGTGTCTCTATGAAGTCTATGTTTCTCTGTTTTCATGTCTGAATGACAAACTAGGCTACATCCTGGAACCAAAACCCAACACCGAACTCAAACCGGCTGAGCGCGTGCGCCATTGCGCGCGAGCGCCATCGTGTATTTTGTCCGCCCACACCAAACGCGATCACGACACGCAGGTTAAAATATCAAAACAAACTCTGAACCAATTATATTAATTTGCGGACAGGTCAAAAAGCATTAAACATTAATGGAAATTTAGCTAGCTAGCTTGCACTTGCTCGTTAATTTGTCTTATTTAGCTAGCTAATTTGTCCTGGGAATTAAACATTGAGTTGTTATTTTACCTGAAATGCACAAGGTCCTCTACTCCGCCAATTAATCCACACATAAAAAGGTAAACCGACTCCTTTCTAGTCATCTCTCTTCCTTCCAGGCTTTTTCTTCTCTTGACTTTATATTGCGATTGGCAACTTTCATAAATTAGTTGCATTACCGGCACTGACCTCGTTCGTCTTTCAGTCACCCAAGTGAATATAACCAATGAGGAGATGGCACGTGGGTACCTGCTTCTATAAACCAATGAGGAGATGGGAGAGGCAGGACTTGCAGAGCGATCTGCGTCAGAATAGAACTGACTTCTATTTTAGCTCTTGGCAACGCAGATGCTCATTGGCGCACGCGTGGAGTGTGGGTGCAATAATTGAATAACATGTATGTCTACATTTATTTTGCAACGCTCGTGCATGCGATGCCAGCGGTGTAGTCAGCCTGTTAAACGTAAGAGTATGAAGCTATGAAATCAAAATTAAAATAGATAAAAATTGATTTCTGTTGGTCCCTAAAACTTTCTGTCTGCTCTTAACATGAATTTAAGTGTACATAAATATGGTACACTATTTCCCAAAATGGAAATGTGGCATAGAAATGCATGCTATTTGCCAGGTAAATTAAATGTCATTCTCGCAGGTGTTTTCTCCTTTCCATGATGGGCAGAAGGACGCCCCTTCCACACCACCTCATCTTGCATATCCCATAGGGGCCTTCAGACACACAGTCACGGGTCTGAAAGGTAATTTAATCCTTCCTTTGCTCTCCCTGCTCTGTGGGGTTAATGTGAGGCAGCGTTTAATCCAATCTAAACACTGAAACAGATTTCCCATGTGCCCCTGTCCTCTCTCCTCAGTGACCCTGTCACACACGGTTATTCTCAATGAGACCTGATAAGCCTGGCTGCAAATGAATCCCCTCTGTGTTTCATAATTAATGCCCGTGGATGGTGTGGAGGAGGATGCATCTTCCATTAGGTCATGTAAAATACAGGAGTTTTAATAGACCATTAGTCTCTGTTAGCGAGTTATCATTCCCGACAGTGTGCTTACGTTGGATTCATAAAAGATACTGAGCATAAAAAACCTTGCTTACGCAGGTTCTAAGAGGCCCATTTATAACTTACACAGCTGTGATCTATAAATCTAAAATTAACTTAAAATTGACGGCACCTGAACGTGCCTTACAATCAGCGATTTCCCCTTATAGAATGCTAGCACAAATGAGGGTTTAGTCAGGAATAACCATGGACCAAAAGAGAAAAGCAAACTTTTTGGAAGACGAGATCCCTTGTGGCAGGATGCGGCTGAATGATGGCTGTGATATACCCAACCTGTCACTCATTCCCTCTGGGATGTCCCAGTAGCGAGGAATCCCAGAGTGGACAGTACTTGGACATATACGGGTACGGCGTGTCTTCCTTTCCAGATTAGGGGCTAAATCTGCTCACAAATCTAACAGAACATTTATTGGGAGACGATAGCGACTTCATGCTCATAAAAAGTAATTTGAAGAAAGTCTCTGAAAACTCTCTCCCTTCTACAAGCACGGTTTCAATGTCTTCCAATAACGCAAGAACAGCCATGGTTGCTTTTTTTCTAATTTCACACAGTATTTATAGAACATCACATCCTGTTTTTTCTCCCCAATTTCACAGTATCCAATTGTTGTAGTAGCTACTATCTTGTCTCATCGCTACAACTCCCGTACGGGCTCGGGAGAGACGAAGGTTGAAAGTCATGCGTCCTCCGATACACAACCAACCAAGCCGCTGCTTCTTTAACACAGCGCACATCCAACCCGGAAGCCAGCCGCACCAATGCGCCGGAGGAAACACCGTGCACCTGGCCACCTTGGCTAGCGTACACTGCGCCCAGCCCGCCACAGGAGTCGCTGGTGCGCGATGAGACAAGGACACCCCTACCGACCAAGCCCTCCCTAACCCGGGCGACGCTAGGCCAATTGTGCGTCGCCCCACGGACTTCCCGGTCGCGGCCGGTTACGACAGAGCCTGGGCGTGAACCCAGGACTCTGATGCCACAGCTGGCGCTGCGTACAGCGCCCTTAACCACTGCGCCACCCGGGAGGCCCATCACATCCTGTTTTTAATTCAGAACACCTTGCGTCTGGCAATTAATTCCTCACACCTTTAATTGATCATTCCTAACTGCAATACATAATACATAACCAGCAGGAAAATCACTTACATCAAGTCTAGACTTTGCGTAGAGAGAAGATTATTTCCGCGTCAAAGGTTTTATAAATAACTACTTATATGTGGTTTTCTGCGTAAGTCATACTTAAAATCAAAATTGATCGTACGTCCGTTTGAAAAATGAGGCCCCAGGCCTCTCTCTGATTGCAGGCAGAGCGAAATGGCTAGGGGACTGCGGTGACCTCTGTGATGGCAAACTGCCACCCGTTCTGCATTTCTTCTGTGCTACGAAACGAGAGTGTGTTTGGAATCAGTAATAAGACTGGGCGCTTAACAGTGTCTTCAACGTTTGGTTTGGTAGGGTGACCACGGATTGTGAACATGTTTAAGTTCTGGCAGAGCAGGAACCTGAGGAGGGAAAACTAGCCTGAGAATTCTGCTAACACTTCATTACAACTAGGTTGTGAGAAGGTTGGTAATGTCTTTACCTAGTCACTAGCTTACTAATTCACTAGCCTTGTAGTTAGAGTGTCTGCCCTGGCATTGAAAGGTCGTGAGTTCAGAACCTGGCTGAGTCATACCAAAGACTGTAAAATAATGGGACCTGATGCATCTTGACTTTGGCACTCAGCATTAAGGAGATACTGTTGATTGGGGGTAAGGCCCTGTGATAGACTAGCATCCTGTACAGCAGGGGTACTTGTACATCATGCTGCCTCACGCTACAGAAACAGGAGCTAGATGCCTGCACTATTAGCTGTTCTGGCTTGTACAAGCCTGGGACTATAAGGTTCTATCTGCATTTTTTTTTAAATCCAATTATGTCAGAATCTATTTTTGCAGATAGAACCTTATAGTCCAAAGCTCTCGTAGTGACAAAGTTTTACAGACAACACTGTAAAGTTAGAATTTTGGTAAAAACATGGTGACGTATTTTGGCTAGATTTGGTTCCTCTGTCCCTGTGTGGTGTCCTAAATGTGGACTGAGCTCTACAGCCCAGTGTGCACTCTATCATATCTCTCCGGGGGGAGTTGAGGGCCTCTCAGAATATAAACATGGCCATTGAATCTGCTAGTGCTACTTAGCCGTCAGCTAATCTCCCAAGCCAGTTGTTCCAACAGCATCGTTACCAGTCTGAACCCATCTAATTTTATGGCCTCTATAACACAGTAGGAGGGGAAGACTGTGTAGACAGTGAAGAGGAGGAGGCTGGCTTCCAGTGTGATTTAGTACCTGGAGGATCAGCTCCACGTTAGGCCAGCCTCCAGTGCACTCTCTTTATTAGTCTAATTGAAACAGAAACGGCGGGGTGATGATGCTATAACAACACCCCCATGCCTTCGCCCCTGAGCCAGAACCCGCTGCGCTGATACGCCCGCCACAGCCTGCAATAAACCATAAATAAAATGGATAGCAGAGGGGACTGGGCCATGCTCATTGGCTCATTGACTCCGAGGAGCACTTTAACTTTCAAATCGCATGCACTAGAAAGATTAGACAGCAGCCAGCAGCAGGCCTCTTCTCTATGTCTGCATGGCCCACTCTTTCTGGCCTTTTCTCGCCATTGGTTTTTAAGTGTGGGAAGACCCAGCCAGTAAGGCCCAAGACGATAGACCTGGACCCAAGTTTTACACTCAGAGGAGCTCCTGTGAAACGCAGTGTGACTTAAACTGAACTGTACAGCATGTGTCATCATCTCCTCTATGGGTACCCTGTTACAGGCATCATCTCCTCTATGGGTGCCCTGTTACAGGCATCATCTCCTCTATGGTACCCTGTTACAGGCATCATCTCCTCTATGGGTACCCTGTTACAGGCATCCTCTCCTCTATGGTACCCTGTTACAGGCATCATCTCCTCTATGGGTGCCCTGTTACAGGCATCATCTCCTCTATGGTACCCTGTTACAGGCATCCTCTCCTCTATGGGTACACTGTTACAGGCATCCTCTCTTCTATGGGTACCCTGTTACAGGCATCCTCTCCTCTATGGGTATACTGTTACAGGCATCCTCTCCTCTATGGGTACCCTGTTACAGGCATCATCTCCTCTATGGGTACCCTGTTACAGGCATCATCTCTTCTATGGGTACCCTGTTACAGGCATCATCTCCTCTATGGGTACCCTGTTACAGGCATCATCTCCTCTATGGGTACCCTGTTACAGGTATCATCTCCTCTATGGTACCCTGTTACAGGCATCATCTCCTCTATGTACCCTGTTACAGGCATCATCTCCTCTATGGGTACCCTGTTACAGGAGTCATCTCCTCTATGTGTACCCTGTTACAGGCATGACCTCCTCTATGTGTATCCTGTTACAGGCATCATCTCCTCCGTGTACCCTGTTACAAGCATCATCTCCTCTATGTGTACCCTGTTACAGGCATCATCTCCTCTATGTGTACCCTGTTAAAAGCATAATCTCCTCTATGGTACCCTGTTACAGGCATCACCTCCTCTTTGTGTTCCCTGTTACAGGCATCACCTCCTCTATGGGTACCCTGTTACAGGAGTCATCTCCTCTATGGGTACCCTAATACAGGCATCACCTCCTCTATGGCAGGTAGCCCAGCGGTTAAGAGCGTTAGGCCAGAAACTGAAAGGTTGCTGGTTCTAATCCCAGAGCAGGTGAAAAACATCTGTCAATGTGCCCTTGAGCAAGGCAGTTAACCATAATTGCTCCTATAAGTCGCTCTAGATAAGAGCTTTTGCTAAATTACAAAAATGTACCTTGTTATTGGCTTATTAGTGTCACCTGCTAAAACCATATCAAATTCTCTCCACTTCGTGAAAACACTTATCTCCTAGTTGTTGGGTGACACACCTCCCTCCCCCTTGGACACAGAAACGTGTCAGACAGAGACATTTCCCTAGAGAAATCCTGTACCCAGCTCACCAAAGGGTTTTAATTTCTAGGAGGAAGTATTTGGGGTTGGACAACAACGTAAGAGTTGGTTAAGTTAAAAGCTATCTCGCGTTGGTTAAACTAAGAAAATTATTTTGTATTTTGAGACAGGAAAAAGAGACATAAAAATAACAATTTTGCAGTTGCAAGGCTATTTGTCTTTGAGAAAAGACCATAATAACGCTGCTGTGATGACACTTCTATCTTGTATTTAAAACTGAGTAGTTCACAGAGTAGATGAGAGCCCGGTAAGCCTTGATATTTACTGCTGAGACTGACGCTCATAACACCTAGCTGGGTGAATGATGATAGAAGATGGTTTCGGAAGTCATCACTGGTGACTAGATAAATACTAGTCTGAATACTGCTCTAATAGGAAACACAGTCAGATGCCTGCTAGTTCTCTTATCTCTATGTGTGCTTGAGGAATCACAGAGCGAAGCAAACATCTTCCTGAGTGTGTGTGTGGTTGACAGGGCTGAGCCAGGTCAATGGATATGATTTATCACCCTATTTAAGCACTGTACATCAGTGAAAGCTGGTGGCATGAGCCTGTCCTCTTCTAGCTCCTCCGACCAGCCTCCACTGCTGTAATATTTTCTCTACTGAGGAGAGGCAACGTCTCCTTGAGACAGAATCAATGGTGGAGTGCTGCACTGCCTTCCAACAGGCTAACAATGAAGCTGCAACAATTACAGTCAGACACACAGCCTGGAACGAAGTCCACACATATCTCTGTAAATAGCTGGGGATGAGGGGAAAAACACTAACAGTTATTTGTTAAAGATCCACTTGTGGGTCATTCTTGGTATACAGACAGGACAGTACTCCTGGTCCTTATTACATGTTCACAGATTAAAAAAAACAACAAAAAAACAGTACCGTTATTGATCTAGGTCCCTCAGTGGGTATTCAGCCAAGCAATGCATTCTGTTGAGCATGATAAGCATTAGGAAGCCATACTGTATGTGTGTGTAGTGTGTCATGAATGTACCTGTATGAAGAGGCAGAAGGGAGGGCAGATAGGCCTGTTTTATGGCCTCCATTAGGCATATGATGTATTTGATGACTTCTGTAACCGTTAAAGCATTGGTTTCATGCAATCAATTATTGGGCCGACTCTCTTCTCTGTATATATCAATGATGTTGCTCTTGCTGCTGGTGAGTCTCTGATCCACCACTACGCAGACGACACCATTCTGTATACTTCTGGCCCTTCTTTGGACACTGTTAACAAACGTCCAGATGAGCTTCAATGCCATGCAACTCTCCTTCAGTGGCCTCCAACTGCTCTTAAATACAAGTAAAACTAAATGCATGCTCTTCAACTGATCGCTACCTGCTCCTTTCCCGCCCATCCAGCATCACTACTCTGGATGGTTCTGACTTAGAATATGTGGACAACTACAAATACCTTGGTGTCTGGTTAGACTGTAAACTCTCCTTCCAGACTCACATAAAACATCTCCAATCCAAAGTTAAATCTAGAATTGGCTTCCTATTTCACAACAAAGCCTCCTTCACTCATGCTGCCAAACATACCCTCGTAAAACTGACCATCTTACCGATCCTCGACTTTGGCGATGTCATTTACAAAATAGCCTCCAACCCCCTACTCAACAAACTGGGATGCAGTCTATCACAGTTCCATCCGTTTTGTCACCAAAGCCCCATATACTACCCACCACTGAGACCTGTACGCTCTCGTTGGCTGGCCCTCGCTTCATACTCGTCACCAAACCCACTGGCTCCAGGTCATCTACAAGACCCTGCTAGTTAAAGTCTCGTCTTATCTCAGCTCGCTGGTCACCATAGCTGCACCCACCTGTAGCACGCTTTACAGCAGGTATATTTCACTTGTCACCCCCAAAGCCAATTCCTCCCTCCTTTCTCCTTCCAATTCTCTGCTGCCAATGACTGGAATTAACTACTGGAAACACTTATCTCCCTCACTAGCTTTAAGCACCAGCTGTCAGAGCAGCTCACAGATCACTGCACCTGTACATAGCCCATCTATAAATAGCCCAAACAACTACCTCTTCCCCTGCTGTATTTATTTATTTATTTTGCTCCTTTGCACCCCGGTATTTCTACTTTGCACACTCATCTACTGTCAAATCTACCATTCCAGTGTTTTAATTGCTATGTTGTATTTACTTCTCCACCATGGCCTATTTATTGCCTTTACCTCCCTTATCTCACCTCATTTGCTCACATTGTATATAGACTTATTTTTTTAATGTATTATGTATGTTTGTTTTACTCCATGTGTAACTCTGTGTTGTTGTATGTGTCGAACTGCTTTCCTTTATCTTGGCCAGGGTGCAGTTGTAAATGAGAACTTGTTCTCAACTTGCCTACCTGGTTAAATAAAGGTGAAAATAATAACTAAAATAAAATATGACCAGACCAATCCATCATGCTGAGACACTAAAGTTATGCTCTGGAATAACACAGATCCTATAGACATGCACTCTGGTAGGATAGGGTCTATGACCTGTCAGTGTTCATCCTCACACCTCTCTCTAAATATACTTTAGGTTTGGTTCCCCTTCCTCTAAAAGTCTTTATGATGAACAAGAAAGTGTTTTCTGTACTTACACTTTTATTTTGAGTCAGCGTGAACGCTGTTAGTCGCCGTTTGTGTCCAACTCTCATTCTCTCTCTCTCTCATCCTCCCTCTCCCCCTCCCTGTCTCTCTCTTCTCCTCCCCTCCTTCACTCTCTCTCTCTCTTCTCCACCCTCTCCCCCCTCCCTCTCTCTTGTCCCACAGCCTTTGTGTTGAGCTGTACCTTTCCCCAGCGGCCGGTCTGTGGGGATGTGTCTGTGAGCAGCCTCCACTCTGGTGGAGAGGCCTACTTTTACTGTCTGACTGGGTACCAGCTGCAGGGAACCAACACACTGACCTGCCTCAACGCCAGCACCCCCTACTGGAGCGGCACGGAGCCGCAGTGCCACGGTGAGGGCTGGGGGCAGCTAGCTACACACCTCTCACCCCCAAATACCACAATGGGACCAGTAGACCTTGCTATGCACACATACTTTCTCCACAGTTATTGAACATATTAATAGACACAAACACTTTTCTCTTCTCAATCCTTATCACATAGCCTTTCAAAAACAAATTCACATGTGATTTGTCCTGTAACTATTCCTACCAGAGCATCAACACAGTTCTTCCCTCTGCAACAAGTGAGACGTGTAACCACATGAATACGTTGTCCTCGCTGGAGCAGTGAGACCACTTGAATGATCTCACACTCACTCAGCTTAGTGTTGCTCAAAAGTGAATTGGGGTTTAATCATTGTGAGCTGCAGTGTCTGTTGCACTGGGGTGGTGAATGTTAAACAGCCAGCCCTTTTCAGTCAGGCCTCGCCTCTAAGAAGTGAAGCACTAAACAAAACAAGACACGTTTTTGTTGTTGTTCTCAGCCGAACCAAGGACTGCGTCATATTTTCTCTTCCAAGAAGTTCACCTCTTGATTCTGCTTGTATTCGTCTTGCATAACAAGCACAGATTCAGACAGGGTTCAATCCCTGGTGGAGGACCGTTTAGAAGCAGACAGTTTAGATGCAGGATCTCATTTTGGTGCTCAGATGAGCACCAGTGATGAATAGTGAGTGAATGTTTTAGTCCTGGGTTGGAACAATGGGTCTCTACATTGTTTTAACACTGAATGGAGAGCGGGGAGGCTCCCTCCTTGCGTTGGGCATCGTCAAGGCATAGTTTAGAAAATGTGTGGAGAGATTATAAGGATTCTCTCTCCTACCATTCATACAGTGTGTGTGTGTGTGCGTGTGGGTGTGCCTGCGTGCCAGACAGTGGTCCCAGAGCCCACAGCACGGTGTCTGCCAGGGTATGATTACTGATGGCAGGGCAGAGTGCCACAGAGCAGGTTAAGGCTGAGGCTGCTGCTCTGCTTTAATTAAGCCTTGTGTCTACCTAGCTTACCTTCACCTCGTCTGTTGTGATACACTGTTACCAATACCAGACCCACTCTCTCTTTTATTTATTTACACAAGCTCAAATCTTGCTCTTACTCACCACCTCGACTCATTGTGTTCTCCGGATGTATCTCTAGTCATGGTTTCCCAAGGTACTGTATTCTCTGTCGTGACACATTCTGTTTGACTGAGATTTAAGCAAATGTTTCTCCCAGACTAAAATATGTCTCTCTCTCCCTCCTCCTCCCATCCCACCATTCTCCTCTCCTTTTCTCTCATCCCACCCTTCTTATCTTCTGTCCTCTCCTCACATCCCATCCTTCTTTTCTTCTGTCCTCTCTTCCCATCCCATCCTTCTTCTCTCCCTCCTCCTCCCATTCCATCATTCTCTCCTCTCCTCTCCTCTCCTCTCCTCTCCTCTCCTCTCCTCTCCTCTCCTCTCCTCTCCTCTCCTCTCCTCTCCTCTCCTCTCCTCTCCTCTCCTCCCATCCCACCCTTCTCTCCTCCCATCCCACCCTTCTTCTCTCCTCTCATCCCATTTTTCTTCTCTCATCTATCTCATCTTCCTTCTCTCCTCCCATTCCTACTTCATGGGCATCCCAGCTGCCTGTGGTGGCATTGTCCGGAATGCCACGGTCAGCCGCATTGTGTCGCCCGGTTTCCCTGGCAACTACAGCAACAACCTGACGTGCCATTGGCTTCTGGAGGCCCCAGAGGGACAACGAGTGCATGTCCACTTTGAGAAGGTGGCCCTGGCAGAGGACGATGACAGGTGGGATGTTGGTCATGGGGTTCAATTCACTACAGTGTTCAGTCAGACCTGGGTTCAAATAGTATTCATTTTGTTCCAAGTATTTTGAGCTTTGATTAAGTGTGTCCAGCTCCGCTAAAGGATGGGACTAAAAACAAACAATGGATAGGCAAATTGACATCATTTAAGTCAATTGGAGGTGTACTTGTGGATGTATTTCAAGGCCTACCTTCAAACTCAGTGCCTCTTTGCTTGACACCATGGGAAAATATAAATAAATCAGCCAAGACCTCAGAGAAAGAAATTGTAGACAAGTCTGGTTCATCCTTGGGACCAATTCCCAAACTCCTGAAGGTACCACGTTCATCTGTACAAACAATAGTATGCAAGTATAAACTCCATGGGACCACGCAGCCGTCATACCCCCCAGGAAGGAGACGCGTTTTGTCTCCTAAATATGAATGTACTTTGGTGTGAAAAGTGCTAATCAATCCCAGAACAACAGCAAAGGACCTTGTGAAGATGCTGGAGGAAACAGGTACAAAAGTTTCTATATCCACAGTAAAACGAGTCCTATATCGACATAACCTGAAAGGCCACTCATTAAGGAAGAAGCCACTGCTCCAAAACCAGCATAAAAAAAGCCATACTACGGTTTGCAACTGCACATGGGGACAAAGATCGTACTTTTTGGAGAAATGTCCTCTGGTCTGATGAAACAAAAATAGAACTGTTTGGCCGTAATGTCTATCGATGTCACCGCATGAAGAGGCATAAACAGACTCACCCCATCGCGACGCCCCCCAAAGGCTAACTTTCTAGCCCTTGCTGTCTCCTTGCTTGCTAATTCGGCCTGCTAACTGCTAGCTTGTTTAGCCCCGGTCCGCTAACTGCTACCTTGTTTAGCCCCGGCCTACTAACTGTTAGCATGTTAGCACAGGCCTGCTAACCGTCTGAATCGCCGCGTCCCAAACACTCACTGGACCCATATTTACCCATACTCTTTCCGATTTTTAATTTGTTTATACCTTCCGGTAACCTGCCTCACCCAATGTGATACGGAATCGCTATTATTTTTAATTTTTAGAACACACTCAAGAACCTCCAGAAGCTAACCAGCTAACTAGCTACAAGCTATTTAGTCATTGTTTGCCACTGCTAGCGGCTTTTACCTTACCTGGATAATACTCGCCAGTCCAGCTTCCCTGCCCCATCCACCGCTGCCCCCTGGACACTGATCACTTGGCTACATAGCTGATGCATGCTGGACTGTCCATTAATCACGGTACTCCATTCTGCTTGTTATTGTTTTATCTGTCGGCCCCAGCTGCACTCAGGCTCTGTGTGTAGTTAATCCGACCCTCCCTGCCTAGTCAACGCCATTTTACCTGCTGTTGTTGTGCTAGCTGATTAGCTGTTGTTGTCTCACCTACTGTTTTAGCTACTGTTTTAGCTAGCTCTCCCAATTCAACACCTGTGATTACTGTATGCCTCGCTGTATGTCTCTCTCAAATGTCAATATGCCTTGTATACTGTTGTTCAGGTTAGTTATCATTGTCTTAGTTTACAATGGAGCCCCTAGTTCCACTCTTCATACCCCTGATACCTCCTTTGTCCCACCTCCCACACATGCGGTGACCTCACCCATTACAACCAGCATGTCCAGAGATACAACCACTCTCATCATCACCCAGTGCCTGGGCTTACCTCCGCTGTACCCGCACCCCACCATACCACTGTCGGCGCATTATGCCCTGAATATATTCTACCATGCCCAGAAATCTGCTCCTTTTATTCTCTGTCCCCAACGCTCTAGGCGACCAGTTTTGATAGCCTTTAGCCGCACCCTCATTCTACTCCTCCTCTGTTCCGCGGGTGATGTGGAGGTAAACCCAGGCCCTGCATGTCCCCAGGCACCCTCATTTGTTGACTTCTGTGATCGAAAAAGCCTTGGTTTCATGCATGTCAACATCAGAAGCCTCCTCCCTAAGTTTGTTTTACTCACTGTTTTAGCACACTCTGCTAACCCTGATGTCCTCGCTGTGTCTGAATCCTGGCCACCAAAAATTCTGAGATTTCCATACCCAACTATAACATTTTCCGTCAAGATAGAACTGCCAAAGGGGGAGGAGTTGCAGTTTACTGCAGAGATAGCCTGCAAAGGTCCATACCCAAACAGTTCGAACTACTCACTGTTGCCGCCTGCTACCGACCCCCCTCAGCTCCCAGCTGTGCCCTGGACACCATTTGTGAATTGATCGCCCCCCATCTAGCTTCAGAGTTTGTTCTGTTAGGTGACCTAAACTGGGATATGCTTAACACCTCGGCAGTCCTACAATCTAAGCTAGATGCCCTCAATCTCACACAAATAATCAAGGAACCCACCAGGTACAACCTTAAATCTGTAAACAAGGGCACCCTCATAGACGTCATCCTGACCAACTGGCCCTCCAAATACACCTCCGCTGTCTTCAACCAGGATCTCAGCGATCACTGCCTCATTGCCTGTATCCGCTACGGAGCCGCAGTCAAACGACCACCCCTCATCACTGTCAAACGCTCCCTAAAACACTTCTGTGAGCAGGCCTTTCTAATCGACCTGGCCCGGGTATCCTGGAAGGACATGGACCTCATCCCGTCAGTTGAGGATGCCTGGTCATTCTTTAAAAGTAACTTCCTCACCATTTTAGATAAGCATGCTTTCAATTGAATTGACTAGGACATGCTTATTTGAGTTGAGATAATGTTGTTTTTATGAGTGGTAGCCACTGTGTCTGGAGACAATAACAAATGGACTTTTAATGAGGTAAGTAGGCTAGCTCCTCAGCTGTACTGAAATATATCATTGGTCTTATATGCAGAACAGTCAAGCCCGATGCTGTACGACCGTATCACATTCCTTCCTGTTGCTTCATCTCATTAGGAACGTGCCCACTACGCATATTACGAGGTCTTAGAAATCCAACCAGGTACTGATGTGTTTTCATTTCTCTCTTTCAGGCTTCTGATCAAAAATGGGAACAACATTGATTCTCCTCCGCTGTATGACTCATATGAGGTGGAGTACCTGCCCAACGAGGGCCTGGTGAGCACCTCCAGATCCCTCTTCATAGAGCTCACCACTGACAGTGCAGGCACCTCCACCGGCATCGCCATCAGATACCAAGGTAGACACATGGTCACGCCCTGACCTTAGAGATCCTTGTTATTCTCTGTGTTTGGTTAGGTTTGGTTAGGAGCCTATCATTGTCTCTGACTGGGGATCATACTTAGGTAGCCCTTTTCCCCACTTTCAGTTGTGGGATCTTATTTTCTGTTTAGTGTCTGTGCCTGACGGAATTGTTTGCTTTCGTGTTTTGTCGTTGTTATTTTGTTTTTTGGTGTCATCAATAAAAACACGATGTACGCGTACCACGCTGCGCCTTGGTCTCCTTCTCCCAACGAGAGCCAAATCACACATCCCCAAGGGAGCTAACGCAAGTCTTCAGGTCTCGGTTACCCCTAGCCCCCCCTTTGACCTTCTCCATCTCACAGAGACCCATCCAGGTCATGGCACCAATGTTACTAACTGGGGTAGAAGGCAGGTTCCCTGTGTGCCACACGACTAGGCATGGGTATCTAACACAAGTCTTCAGGTCTTTGGAAAGGGTACTTGGCTATGAAAAGCCAACTGACATTTACTTCTGAGGTAATGACCTGTTGCACTCTCTACAACAACTGTAATTATTACTTGACCCTGCTGGTCATCTATGAATGTTTGAACATCTTGAAGAACAATCTGGCCTAAATGGGCATGTATTCTTATAATCTCCACCTACCACAGCCAGAAGAGGACTGGCCACCCCTCAGAGCCTGGTTCCTCTCTAGGTTTCTTCCTAGGTTCTTGCCTTTCCAGGGAGTTTTTCCTAGCCACCATGCTTCTACATCTGCATTGCTTGCTGTTTGGGGTTTTAGACTGGGTTTCTGTATAGCACTTGTGACATCGACTGATGTAAAAAGGGCTTTATAAATACATCTAATTGATTTGATTGACACTCAAGGATACTCAAACTTCCCTCGCATACAGTCCAGCAGTGTAAAATTAGTGGAGATAAAAACTGTTGTTTAAGAAATGCATCGCGCAGACTCCTCCAGGCACCGGTGTGGAAAAAAGACACTGCCCTCTCCTCTTCTTTCCCTCCTATAAATACTTGGAATGGAATTAAGTGAAACATAACATAACAAGTGACCAGTTTGGCTTCAAACTCTTAAATGTTACATTTTTCTCTACGCTCATCCCCAGTCATCCTCTCTACTTATGTGGCAATTCATAGGTGGATTTTCAAAGGGCTATTCAGAGCTTGGAGTCAGAGCCACATCACAGGTCCTGGAGTCATTATCAAATCAGATCAATGTAATCTGTATTGGGCTTCAATTTACTGTAGCAAATGGGATTACGCTGTAAGAGAGCAGCGCTGCTTATCCTAATGGACCGTGTGTGGGTTGTCTTTAACAGCATTACCCTGTTCAATCTGACACCGTGTATAACTGCTTTAATAGTGCTCCTCTCATCCTGAAACCATTACATGTCAGTCAGTGGGTTGAAGCAGCAGACCACCAATTAAATGTACCTCTGGGTCTGCTCCGTCTCTGATAGGCAGCGAGCTAGCGAGCGGCTCGCTATCTGCAAAGTCAATGGCCCGCTGCCTATGGCAGACATGGGGCTCAGTGACACAGTCTGGCCTTTTTTCTGTGGTTGATCCACATATTCTCTCCTTCACAGCGTTTGCAGTGGGCCACTGCTATGAGACGTTTGTCAAGTACGGTAACTTCACCAGTAATGACAGCACGTGGGCAGTGGGGACGGTGGTAGAGTTCACCTGTGACCCTGGCTACACCCTGGAGCAGGGCTCTGTCATCATTGAGTGCATGGACCACAACAACCCCCAGTGGAACGAGACTGAGCCCGCCTGCAGAGGTATGCTGTGTGTTTTGGTTCTGTGTAGGAAATGAGCCATATGATATTGTTGCACAGAGTATTTTTGCTTACTGTGTGTGTGTGTGTGTGTGTGTGTGTGTGTGTGTGTGTGTGTGTGTGTGTGTGTGTGTGTGTGTGTGTGTGTGTGTGTGTGTGTGTGTGTGTGTGTGTGTGTGTGTGTGTGTGTGTGTGTGTGTGTGTGTGTGTGTGTGTGTGTGTGTGTGTGTGTGTGTGTGTGTGTGTGTGTGTGTGTTACAGCTGTTTGCAGTGGAGAGATGACTGACTCTGCTGGAGTGGTCCTGTCTCCTAACTGGCCGGAGGCCTACGATAGCGGCCAGGACTGCATCTGGGGGATTCACGTGGAGGAAGACAGGAGGATCATGCTAGACATCCAAGTGTACGTATCTTAATTATCTCTTCCGTTCTACACTATAGATTCTCCTGAACATTGGATATAACATTTTATGTCGACGCAGAAAAAGGATGTTAGCTATGGGAACCCTTTAAAACAAGGTCCTGGCTGCACATCCCCTTCCCATAGCAGTTCAAGTGGAGGACGCTCCACCACAGAATAGCTCTAACCTTTGTAAGAATATTGACCCTCACACGAGCTCTACAGCAGATCTCTACACTCAGATCATTAGGAGAAGCTTTACAGCTGATGTACAAACACGGCCCTGACTTCAAACAGAAACTGCCAGTGCAAAAAACTACCCCACTGTGACTGGTTAAACAAATCACAAGAGAAAAGGGCTGAAGATAAAATAATATGTTGCTCTTGGATGGGAAACATCAGTAGCAGCAGACAAAGGTTAATTACCAGCTGGAAAGGAAACTAATTATTTCACAGGGGTTCGGACAGAGGTGGTGTGTGTATGTTCTGCTGAATCAGATAGGTTGACTTGAGCAGAGCAGGGGAGAGGAGCGAGAGTTTTCCTTGATAGTGATGTCAGGTGAAGGCTGGGAACAGAAGACCCTGCTGTGTCAGACCCTGATAGATTAACCATGCGTACAATCATTTGGCTTCCTAAATTAAGAACTGGCTCATTTGCATATGTTGTCTCTCTTGCTCTTTTCTCTTCCCTCTCTCTTCGGAACGCCTCAACTGTGGTTGTACATTCTGAAGCATTGTAATAAATGGCATCCTCCATGTTTGGTACAAGAAGCTGTAAAAATAATGAATTTCCTATTAATTTAGAGGGGACGCGATTTGGGCAGATATGACTTTCAGGGACACTGGTGAAAAGCGTTCAGCTCAACCTTGGAGCGTTGATGAGAATTCAGCCTGAGTGTGCATGTGGGTGAGACAGAGAGAAGGCTATCTAAGGATAATCTACAGGATTTCCTCCCCGTTTCCTCCAGTTTTGATGTGAACATCAATACCAGCACACACTGAGAGGTGAACAAGGGGAAATATGAGAACCTAACATCTGCAATCTCAGTTTAACGACATCACTCAAACCACTGTTATCCTTCAGTATATCCTCAAAGAAAGCATTCAGTCTCTGATCATAGTGATGAAACCAGGGTTGCACAAAGCGTGATTGTGCTTGGAGCACAGTCACTGATAATCTGAACACACAGACTCTCGTGCCATGAACCTGCATATACCATGCCTGATGCCTCCCTCTTGGCCCACTAGTCACGCCAGCATTCTGAAACACCATTGCACAGTGTGCCTTCCTAAAGCTCGTTACCAGGATTTAGGAACACTTTACCACGATAATGAGAACAATCTCATTCTTCTATAGTCATTCATCACTGCCCAGTGTCCTGTTCACCGCTCCCACAATCACACAGGACCAGGGGCCCTAATGACGGCTGGGACACTCATTCAGGGGAACTACCAATGACGACTGGTAAATCCCGACCAACTAGGAGTACTAGCTAGGCGCTCGTTAAGAGCTCAGGTGCAGGAGATGGGGTTGTGAACGACATGCAGGTGTGGAGGATGGTACACCTGGGGTGTAGTTCAGCAGCCTAAGTTCAGACGCTCCAAATGTTGACGGAGGGGTCCAACATCTAAATAGTGTTTAGGAGTGTATGGGAATGAAAATAGGCTGTGCCTCTGCCTTGATGAACTTTGATTATCAGAAATACACATTCTGAATAAACACCTGCACACAAACACGCATGCATGTGACCTTCAGCAGTTCTAGTTAATGTGCATGCATACATTCACATACACACACATACTGAAATAGTTTGCAAGTTAAATAGGATTTGAAAGATAGACAGTGATTCTGGTAGTTCCATATTGGCTTCCATTAAAGTGTGCTTTGCCTTTGGTGAGAATTTAGTGAAAAGAGCGACAGGATATTTTATGCATCGATGCATCAAATATTAGTTATAGCACTTATCTTGATTAGGTTTGTCTCCCAGGGCTGGAAGTTGGCAGGAGAACTCATTGGCTTATTCCATCACAAGTATCGCTGATAAGTGTGTTGACTCTGAGCCTGCTAGTCTGGAGTATGTTAGCCTAGCACTGAGAGTTGAGTCTGAGTGAAAGGCAGTGGATCTGGATCCCCGTCCAGCCAAGATCTCACAAGCCAGAGAGGAGAGAACTAGAAACAGGATTTTCCATCAGAACGTTCATTCAGGTTTGGGAACTAAGAGGTGCAGGAGTGAGATAAAAGGAGAATGGTCTAATGACCATTGGGGAGCCATCATGACACCCAAATGACTGTGTTTAGTCTAATTGTGATTTTTATTGAGGGGTATTAATTTTGCTCAAACTAGTTTGAAACTTGTACTGGACATAAATGTCAAGTTCTCTCAGTGGTGGAGAAAAGCAAATGCGGGTACAGATGAGGAGTTGTCTGAGATAATGCATTGTGAAGGAACATGGTGGCAGGCATGTGGGCCTGTGAGCCGAGTCAATCTGAGCCTGTGTTTGAATTACACTAAATCAAATCACTGCCACACAATAGAAAGCATGATTGATTTTCTCTGCAGATATGGCAGCACAGCTATGCAAAGGCTTGTTTAACTCGATCACAACTAATTTTATGCAAGCTGATACAATTTCTCAATCTGTCCCGCTCTGTTGAGGTGAGATGCATTTTCAATAGTCAATGAATTACTGCAGATGTAGCTTTTTCTAGAGTTGCAATACAGATGCATCGGCAGAAAATATCCACTGGGCACACACTGGTTGAATCAACATAGTTTCCACATCATTTCAATGAAATTTATCCAAAGTGGAATAGTTGTTGAATTGATGTCTGGGCCCAGTGGGTAGGCTAAGCTGTGCGGATATTTCATTAGTCTGAAACACCTGATCTTTGCCAAGACGTGTGTGCATCATATCTTCAATGTCTTGAAACTGAACTCCGTTCACAGAGTGTAAGTTTACAAGACAGACATTTTTACACTCTGTTATTCATGTCATACAATACACTACTGACACACAACTGCATTACAGCACCAACTGTCTTTATTGCCAAATTTTTCTGTATTTTTTTTCTGTTAAACTCCAAAGTGATTAATAGTACAATTGCTTGCCTTTTAATGAGTTTTATTAGGAACCATTTGTGATTAATTAGAGACAGGAAAGAGTAACTTGTCACTTCCCTATTCTGGCGGAGAGTCATTTCCTCCCTACTTCACATCCCGTCCTGGTGCTTAAGGAGAAGGCTCTGTCTCAGGTGACACATTTAAACAATAGTAAAAAAAAAATTAAGTGACAAATTACCACATAGCTCTATTTTCTTGTCAGTAGAGCTATGGCGCTCCAAAGTAAATGGGAAAATTAAACAGAACGTCTCAAAGCAAGAAAAGTATTTTAGTGAGGGTGCATTCAAGTTTTTAAAACAGATACAGGAAACAAAGACAAAGAAACTATAGGACAAATGAGCTAGTAATGTGAGAGTGTGCGTGAAGGCCAATTCATTGTGCACAGTGAAATATATTTTCCTTCTTGGTGCTCCAGCCTCAATATAGGGAAGAACGACCTGCTGACATTCTATGATGGTGATGACCTGACTGCTACGGTGCTGGGCCAGTACGGTGGCTCACGGCCACACTTCAAAATCTACACCTCCATGGCCGACGTCACCATCCAATTCCAGTCTGACCCGGCAACCAACATCTACGGCTATGGCAACGGCTTTGTGGTGCACTTCTTTGGTAAGACCCCGGAGTGAGTTACGAGAGTGTGTGAACAGAGAGTTGAAGAGCTAGACGGCCAGTGAAGAGGGGAGATGAGTAAGGAGGAGGAGAGTTCTAGAGGGTTCAGGAGGAGGAGACACTCTTCCATGGTCAGAGGGGCCCCTTCCATCAGCACGGTCGGCACGAAACCAGAGCGGAGCCAACCCATAAAGCAGACATCTGATAAGATGCAGCGAGAGAGAAGAGTGAGTGAAAGAGAGAGGAGGAAGGGAGAGAGAGAGAGTGAGAGGGGAGGGGGAGGAGAGAGAGGGGAGGGTGAGGAGAGAGGGGGGGGCAGAGAGAGGGGGGGTGTGGAGGAGAGAGAGGGGGGGTGGGGAGGAGAGAGAGGGGGGGTGGGGAGAGAGAGAGAGGAGGGTGGGGAGGAGAGAGAGGGGGGGTGGGGAGAGAGAGAGAGAGAGAGAGAGAGAGAGAGAGAGAGAGAGA
Organism: Oncorhynchus clarkii lewisi; assembly: GCF_045791955.1. NCBI lineage: Eukaryota > Metazoa > Chordata > Actinopteri > Salmoniformes > Salmonidae > Oncorhynchus > Oncorhynchus clarkii. The sequence goes on along the minus strand of NC_092173.1, from coordinate 25,894,170 downwards.
GAGAGAGAGAGAGATTGAGAGAGAGAGAGAGAGAGAGAGAGAGAGGTGGTTTTGTAGTCTGTTCATGCCTTTAACTGAGAGGGAAAGAAAGGCCCAGCCAAGTGGTGCAGCTGTCTGGTATTGTGCCCGTCAGAGGCCCAAACACAATTACTGCGTGTGTTTGTCTACATTAGCCTCATCTGCAGGGTGCCCTGCCCTCTCTGGCTTCTGCTGTGGCTAGAACAGGGACAACCATGCTGCCTGGCAGATAGAGTTCCCCATGCGTGGTACTTTTCACACTAGATTGAAATTCCAACAAAATGGATGTCCTCTATTGAGTTTGTCCTGAGATTCATTCATTTGAATGCAAAACCACACCACTCCAGCTCTGTAAAGTAGTTGCCTTTTTTCTCTCGCTCTCTTTCTCTCTCCCTCCTTCGTGGATACAGAGGTACCTCGTAACGACACGTGTCCGGAGCTCCCAGAGATCACCAACGGATGGAAGAGCACCTCCCACCCTGAGCTGGTCCATGGCACAGTGGTCACCTACCAGTGCTACCCAGGTTTCCAGCTGGTGGGCACAGAGCTGCTCATGTGCCAGTGGGACCTGACCTGGAGCGGAGACCTGCCCAGCTGTGAGAGAGGTGAATACCACACACACACACACCTGCATACAAAAGGTGCATTGTAGGTGTGAGAGGCAGTTTCAGTTAAGGCAGGCTAAAGCAGAGGCTGATGGGTAACAACATTCACTGCTTTCCTGAAAACACAACCCTTTTTCTCTATAAACCGATTTATCAGTGAGTTGAATAGGGTCTGTGTTCTAGCTCCTCCACACATTACTCCTGTTTTATCCAGATAAACTGGATGCTGTGGAGTAGAGACAGGATAGTGTGACAGAGTGTCCTTGGTCCTGATCCCGTCCCACACAGTGACAGGCACGGCATCACTGACCGGTAACAGGACACAGGGGTTTGGAGCCTCATTTGGACGTCTGTCACATAAACATTATTACCACACTGACCCCTATCCTACTGGGCCCAGGATTGGGTTTGTGGTTTGCTGCTGTGAGAGACTGAGACACAGAGATGATCTCTTTATTCTCCAGCTTAGAAAAAGGCACCACTCTGGCCGCATCGGATAACCACAAATAAGCAGTGACAAATACTAATAATATAATAAAATTGTATTGTATTCACTGCACATGAGTAAGCTCTGTTTTTTCTGTCTGTCTGTCTGTCTGTCTGTCTGTCTGTCTGTCTGTCTGTCTGTCTGTCTGTCTGTCTGTCTGTGTGTGTGTCTGTCTGTCTGTGTGTCTGTGTGTCTGTGTGTCTGTGTGTCAGTGCTGTTGTGTGCCGACCCAGGTACTGTGGAGCACAGTCGAAGGGTGATGTCCGGCCCGCGTTTCACTGTAGGCTCCACAGTCCAGTACATCTGCAACAAGGGCTACACCCTCTCTGGAAACAGCCTGCTCTCCTGCTACAACCACGGCTCCTCCGGACCTAAGTGGAGTGAGAGGCTACCCAAATGTGTTTGTATGTACCCCCTGGACTTAAGCCTGATAACACGTATCCATCATACACACTTCCCAGCTAGCACATGGTTCCTTGGATGTTCTGGGAACATACATTTTTGGTTTCCCATTGGTTCTGGGAATGACGTTGGTAAAACTGAAAGTTTTTTAAACGTTTTGAGAATGGAAGTGGAAATTTTGCCCGTTCTGGGAACATACATTTTAGGTTGCAGGGAGATTCTGAGAATGTTTTGCTATGGTTCCCTAAAAGTTTTCCTGGGAGGTTTTATTATCTTAGATTTGCAGTTTTATAAACTGTTCTTCATCCTGTAAGCATTACATGTCATCGCAGGAATTTTGATAGTGGACATTTTGATGGGCTCCCGAGTGGCGCAGCAATCTAAGGCACTGCATCTCAGTGCTAGAGGCTTCACTACAGATCCTGGTTTGATTCCAGGCTGTATCACAACCGTCCGTGATTGGGAGTCCAATAGGGCGGCGAACATTTTGCCCAGCGTCGTCCGGGTTTGGCCGGGGTGGGCCGTCATTGTAAATAAGAATTGTTTTTTAACTGACTTGTCTAGTTAAATAAAGGTTAAATAAATAAAAATAAAACAGGGCTGCAGGCTAGAAGGTTGAGAGTTCGCAGGATACAAGTATTTCCCTAAAAGTTGTCTGGGTTTAAACATCTACTATTGTACAGGAAGTTAATAGCTTAATCAATTGATAGTGACAGAATTAGATTACTTCCCAAGCAAAGTTTGCCATTATCTTAAATAAAAAGGTAGGCCTATGGTATACCCTCTCATACCCCCTCAATTTGAGTCTTTGTTTTAACTTAGCCTACCCCTGTGTCAGTGAAGGGCTGTTATTTAAAGAGTGTATGGTGGGTGGAGGAATTGACTGACAAATCTATTCAGTTTGAGCCTAATGTCATCTGTCAAACAGGTAGGCCTACCTCTTATTTCTTAACTAGGAAGAAATAGGCTCCAACACAAAGCCCTCTTGTTGTTAGTAAAGTCTAATTAAAATGAAGACTGTTTAAATTAATTATGCCTACTCAAATTTGCCTACTTTCAGCACCACGAGCTGTCCATTTCCAATTGATTGTGCTACGGCTGCTGCTTCAAGTTTCAGCACCACGATGAAAGTTACTTGAATCTGGCTTATTGTGAAGTCAATACCTCTCATAAATACATCTTGGGCAAGAAACATTGTTTTTATTCAAATCAATTATGGTAGTAGGAAGCTATCAAAGTTGATCTCCGTGCTTCACGCTCTCCTTCTCAAACTGAACAGAACATAGGCTATAGGCTAGTCTGTGCGCAAGCTGTGCAGCAATCTTACAAATACGGCTTTGCTCTGTGCTTCTCTGAGCATGCACTTCATAGCCTGTAGGCAATGGATCATTTGATTGAGACCACACTAAATAGCCTATAGGCAGAATTGATATTGCGCGCCCAGCGGAGAATCAGAGATGAGGGGCAGCATTGGGCACACATCGATATGTAGCCTAATAAGCAACTAATTCTACAACCCTGAGAAATATTGAAATTTCATCAATTACAAAGTACATGATCGTCCCCTGGACTAGATTCAAAAAATACTGAAATTGTAAAAACATGACCCTCCCCCATTTTCCTCCAGATAACCATTCTGTACATTTCTATCAGTCCCTTTAAGCATTAATCATGCAAGATTTTTTATTATTTTTTATTGCGGCATGGTGTCAGTGAGATTCAAACCTATGATCTTCTGTTCTCTATCCATGGAATTAGTACCTCGTCACCAGGATGGAGCCAGCATGCCATGTTTTATTTTACTTATACAAGAATTTGTTCTTAACTGACTTGCCTAGTTAAATAAAGGTTAAATAAAAATAAAAATTCTAAATAAATACAAAGCTGTTAATTTTAGTCTATTCAAACAGACCCCATTTCAAAGGAAACAAGTACTTCATTAAAAGTGCAATATGCAGGAATTGCAGCGCCATTTACTGGTTGCTAAAATTCGAATAATTCGCCTAATTTCAGTTTATGTGACAAAACAAGCCCTCAGAGTGTAGAGAATCAGTGTACCAACTGTATTTTCAGTTGTTTGAAGCTGGTGTACAAAACCTAAAGTAAATGCAAAAATGAAACTTAAGAATGGGAAGTTAAAAACAGGTTAGATACAAAAATGTAAAAGCATAGAAATAGCGCACATAGAACTGATCTACCGCTTTTAGACATGCTTCCAATGAAAATGACAGATCTATAACTCACATTTCTATATACATTTGGTCAGGTCGCCCCCAAAAAGTTACATTGTTTTTGCATATTTTACTTTCGATTTTGTACACCTGCTTCAAATAACTGAAAATACAGTATTTTTTGTAATTGAAAATATATTTCACAGCGGTTTAGATGGTACGATGATTCGCTACACGATACATTGCTTGTTTTGTCACAAAAACTGAAATTATGCAAAATGTTGGATATTGCACCTTTAACATTCTCTGAACGTTCTGAGAACATTATTTTAAATAGAACCATGAGGAAACCTGTAGAAAATGTTGTGCTGAAGTACTGAAATTCCCACAGAAGAAAGTTGTTTCTTAACGTTCTGAGAACATTACTTTAAATAGAACCATGAGGAAAAGCTATGCTGAAATACAGAAATTTCCACCTGGTTTTCAGAACGTTATATACTAGCTAGATTGGCAGTTTTACTAGCTGTTTAGAAAAATAAATGATATGATGCCTGTGTGTGTGTGTGTGTGTGTGTGTGTGTGTGTGTGTGTGTGTGTGTGTGTGTGTGTGTGTGTGTGTGTGTGTGTGTGTGTGTGTGTGTGTGTGTGTGTGTGTGTGTGTGTGTGTGTGTGTGCGCGCGTGTGTCCTGTCCTCTCCTTTCTCAGCAGTGAACTATGAGGCTTGCAGGAACCCTGGCACCCCGTCATACAGCACCCAGATCTCAGAGAAGCCTCTCTATCAGGCCGGGGAGACGCTGCGCTTCTCCTGCCTCAGAGGCCATGAGTTGCTAGGGGAGCCTGTCCTCCGCTGTGTCCCTGGACACCCTTCACAGTGGAGCAGCCTGCCCCCTGTCTGTAGAGGTAGGAACATGTACTCTCCTTTGTGTAGTTCACACAGACTTAGTTCACAGTAGTTCATGATGAACAATATACAATATATACAATATATATGTCTGTATGTTTTAACATCTGTGTTCTGATGTTTTTCATTTATTTACAGCCTCCTCAAAGGAGTTTATAAATGAACGCAGGTTAGACAGTAAGTGTTGTCATATTTACACAGTAAATGTTAGATCATCATTCAAATTAATACATAAAATCAAGACCTAATAATAAAACGAAATACAATACTTCACAGCCAATTCAAGTGTGCTACATTGAAGAATGCATCTTTAGGTTATCATAGCAGTTGAGTGTGTCCCTGTTGATTCCTCTACCACCAGTTGCCAGTGCCGACTACAGCATGGAGGGAGCCAACATAGCTCTAACAGTCTTTATACCAGTGGCCCTCATCATGGTCTTCATCATCGGAATCTACCTTTACTTCTCTAAGTAGGTCTAGTAGGCATACTTTATATAGATAAACAAAATAATTTGAAAGTATGAAAGCTATCATCATCCATAGTACTTACTGTAGTAGTCTAACCAGTGCTTGACTTGGACTGAAATAGGTTCTGGTACTCGTTTTGGGTGCCGGTACTGTTTATATTTTAGGTGTAGTAGCTCCACAATGCTTTTTAACTAATATTCTATAAGAAGAACAGAAGCTCAAGCAGTAGAACATTTCAGGTGCCGGTACTCCGCACCGGTGAACTTTTGCCCAAGTCAAGCACTGAGTCTAACCAATAGCTATAGACCGAACAGGCTCTGTAATAATATTGTAAAGTATACTATGCTGCCCTTATGACACTATGTCTGTGTTCTCTAGGGTTCAGGGGAAGCCTATGTATCTTCCCATGTCCACCTCCTTACCATATGACCACATCCCAGGAGAGTCCACCTTCGACAACTCCCTCTACGAAACAGAGACTACAGTACGTTATGTTATAGAGATATTCACTGGTTCTTTAAGATGCCTGTTGGAATTAATAAGCCCCCAAAAAGGTTGAATTCAGGCACTGTCATTTGTGTATGAGATGATGCACTTAAAGCACCATCTGGTTTGACATATTGCAGGTTCATTCACCAAATTGAATTCCCCGTTAAGTGATGTTATAGAAATAGGATGAGGGGTGTAAAGCTATACTCCATTCACCTTCAGTCATTGATAAAGGCCATTTCATTACACCTGATACAGACAAAAGGTTACCTAGTTAATTTGACATTATTTGACAGTGCTATGACATGGTTTTCAGACATGGGTTCAAATAGTATTTGAAAGATGTCAAATATTTTACCCAGGTCTGATGCTTTCATGCTATAAATAATGATGGTTTGTCTGTCTATCTGTCTGTCTCTTTCTCTGTACTTCCTTGACTGCACTCCTGAAGAACAACGAGGTGAGCCCAAGCGCTAGGCTACAACCTGCTTATTAAGCCTCCAGTGTGTCTGTCAGTCAGTCTTCATCAATTCCACACTGATTCTGCAGCCTGAACCTATTACACAGTGCGAGCTTATTAAACTAAAGCCCACAGTAGGTTGAGCACATTTAAAAATGGGTCAGGAGGAGAGGGGTAAACCTCTCAAATCAACTAAAAAATATAATCAAAGTTTATTGGTCGCATACACAGTTTTACAGATGTTATCGCAGGTGCAGCGAAATGCTTATGTTTCTAGCTCCAACAATATCTAGCAATAAAATACAATACACACACAATCTAAAAGTGAAAACAATTACTAGAACGAACAAGAAATTAAGACATATCAGAATGAGCAATGTCAGAGTCTTGAATATAAATAAATATATACTGGATGTATGTGAATGGTGTGTATAGACCATTCAAAGTCATTGTCTCCTCTCAGGAGAAAATGGAAAAGCCTCACAGTTTGGGCTGACCACCTCCACACACAAAATGTATCTCTGTGATATCCCTATCATAGTCTACAAACAGATGTCAGTTATCACATGGCTCGTTCACAAAAAGAGGAATGGCGTTTGTGATCATAGTATAAATGTGGTCTACTGTACTTCTCAGTCTCCCTATACCTTCTTGTGTACAAGCTTGTTCCTAATTCAGAACTCTGTCCTCATTTCACAGGACACAAGAGAGTATGAGGTTTCCATCTAGAGGCTGGACTATGTGTTTCAGCATTGACAGGTCTGGTCTCAAGCCGGTTTGCCTAGTGGAATTTTGTCTACACTCCACTGTCTGATAACACACACCGCTCTTTACTTGCCTCCACCTTTTCCTCTGTCTGCTGAACATATCTCTGCCCAGCCCACAGTGGAAATTGGCCATCACTGCAAAGACTTGAAAACATGATTATTTTTGTAGAGCTTCAACAGCAATGGCCTAACAGCAGTGTTTGTACAGTTTGTATCCTGATATGATCAAACCCTAAAGACGTCAGTCCAATGTGGAACCTCACAAATGGGAAATGCTGTATCTAGTCCGAAAAATGTATGTAGTCTGAAAAATACAATGTGTAAATACAACAGGATATGTTTTTCACACAGCTTGTAGGGCATTTTTATTTTGAGAGAAGGCAAATCACAATAGAGCTAGATTATTCAAGTGATGATTGGAGGGATATCATAATAACTTGATGGACTCTTAAAGCTTTCAAATACACTGGACAATTGAAACATATTTTCATTTTTTTGTACAGTATCTCCAAATTGCAAAGATAACCCTCTCAAAAACATGTAAACACACCTCTTTTTTTAGTGCAACCTCATATGATTAAAAACATCAGAATGTGCCTTAAATTAAAGGCCCTTTTTAAGCTATGTTCATAACATGTATATTTCTGATACGTCATTGGTTCAGTTTAGATTATTACATTGTTGATTTCATATGGATCATAAAATAGAGATATAGTAATGCAAAGAAAAAGTTTCTTCTCATTCACGTTTTTGTTCACAATTGTATGTATGTCTTCAAAATGCTGATTAAAAGGTATTCATTAATGATATTGGATTGGCAAACATCTGAAAAGTCCGTGGCAAAGTGTATGTAAGTTCTAGTGCCATTTGTTTTGTGATGAAAACCTGGGAAGGTTAAGCTTAAGAAGTCAGTTTTGTGGATTGGGGAATTCTCAAAAACTGATGCAATGTATTTGCCAAAAATAATATAGCTGATTCTGTAGGAGAATGCATCACCATTCAAACTCAATTTTTTTTTATCATTGTCACATTTTAATATTTATTCATACAAACAGGTATGATGACAATATTATAATTCTATAATCTAGTTTTGATGCTTTGTATATATACTGATTAATCAACTTCATGAACAAAACACATCCTCAATAAAGTTACTATTCAGAATTTCTTTTGACACAATCTTATTAATTCATTTATTAAGGATTACTGGTTCACTTCAAGGTGCAGTTTACCATTTTTCCCTCTGAGTCGTTCATCTGAATTGCCCTGATAATTATACATGAATAAAGCAGAGCTGAAAGAAGCAAGAACTTCCTTTAAAGAAGTGGAGAAAACTGCATAACACCGAGAAAGAAGTTGAGAAAACAGCATAACACCGAGAAAGAAGTTGAGAAAACAGCATAACACCGAGAAAGAAGTTGAGAAAACAGCATAACACCGAGAAAGAAGTTGAGAAAACAGCATAACACCGAGAAAGAAGTTGAGAAAACTGCATAACACTGAGAAAGAAGTGGAGAAAACTGCATAACACCGAGAAAGAAGTTGAGAAAACTGCATAACACCGAGAAAGAAGTTGAGAAAACAGCATAACAGAGCACACTGGAGGAAATTTTTGTCAGATGACCTATGCTCCTTAATGAGTCAAAGTAAGTAAAGTATACATGAATGGAGCTTCCTCTGACAGTGTAGAGCAGGGCTGCCCAACCCTCTTCCTGGAAATCTACTGTCCTGTTGGTTTTCAGTCCAACCCTAATTTAACACACCTGATTATACAAATTAGCTGCTCAACAAGACCTTGACTAGCTAAATCAGATACGCTAAATTAGGGTTGGACTGAAAACCTACAGGAGAGTAGATCTCCAGGAAGAGGGTTGGGCAGCCCTGGTGTAGAGGGTTTGGAGCTGTAGCTGTAGCAGACTCGTGTCCGGTGTAGGGTACTAGTGTGTAGTTCAGAGTGTAACAGACTTATGCCCAGTGTAGTGGTGAAGGGGTGGTCTTCCTGTATAGGCTACATAAATGTATACTGTTCCCTATACATTATATTTGCCCCTATAGGCCCTTATACCAACCCTGGGTAAGATTACCAGTGTAGACAAGACGATCAACATGCACTGTGGTCTGGTACCATCTATAGCCAGGTAATTTATGTATGAACAATAGTCTAACATTTTCTGATATCAGCAGACATTTGTAACAGACAGCGATTGGGAATAACTGGCACAGATATATTAATAACTGCTGGGGAAACTGTGACTCGCTGTATACTTGTGGCTCACACTATTGTCTTGTCATGTGCACCAGCACCATCTACTGGTCAGCAAAAATACTGCAACTAGGGAGCGGTTTAACTTGAAAGATTTGAGAATGAGTCAAGTCTAGAAAATGTTGTGGACTCTGTTCGTAACAAATTATTTTGCGGGGCACAGAAACCTGTATTGCTATTAGGTGTTTCCTGATCTGTGAGAAAATAAGCAGAATGTTGATCCAGTTTTGTCTTGTCCCACCGTTTTCCTCTGCCACTTCTAACCAAATATAGTTAGGCGAGGAAGCATCGATATAGATAAAACATTTGACAAAAGAGCAGACAAGACACACTGGCACCCGGTTTACTAAAATGGGGTGGGACTGGACAAAAAGTGCTTATGGTAAAATATCCTGACAAATACTCCCCAAAAAAGACAACATTATGTACAGTACTATCTGTCCTCATTCAAACTAAAATGTTGTAGCCTAATAGCAAATGGCGGCGTTAACGAAATAAAATGAATAATACTGCTGTCAGACGGCAGGTTGGGCAAAACTTTGATCTAACTGTCCAACTAGATGGAGGGCACCATAGCGTAGGCTACATTGAAAGAGTGTAGTTTTGCTCGCAAGCTTCGTCGGTGGTCATTCATCAATAGAGGGGGAGATAGCTCGTTGAAGCGGGAACATGATGCAAGCTAGGCAAACGGTGGTGTAGTTAACTAATAGCTAATGTTAGCTAGATGTTATTTCACAATTTAGTAGCTCTAACTAATATGAATAACGTTCGCTAGCCAGGTGATGGCTATCTATCAAAAAACGGAATGAAACCCGCAACCAAAGATTGTATTTGAGGGCTTCTCTAGCAAGCATAAGATTTGTATTCCTTTCTGACGTCGTCGTCTCAAGTTACCACAGTCACAAGGTTGTAATTATGGCTAAACCCCGCCCTTTTCTAAAATGTATCTTCTTAAAATGTCAATTTATACATAACCTTAACCACACTGCTAACCGTATGCCTAACCGTACAATTAAATTAAGACCAAAAAGGAAATTTTATCTTTCATGAATTTTTACGATATACCCAATGCAGATTTTGTGGCTGTGTTGACTAGTGACAAGCGTTTCTCTGCTGTGGCGGCCATAGTTTTCAACAATCTTGAAATGCGCATGCTCAAACGTAATTTCGTTCGCGGTTGCGCCAACTCGGATAGGATGTTGCCACTAGCAGCATTGATGCATAGGCTTTTTCAGAACAAAAATACATTTCTTGAGGATCCGGCACTGTTGGACGAATAACAACAACAACGCATTTTGCAACCCTTGATTGGAAGGAACACAACGTTGCGAGCATTTTACATTTAGTGTATTCTGACTGTTGACAATGCTTAGTGGAAGCGAGCGGGTTTGCAGAATTTTCAAGCGTCTTCTAATTTCAGCTAGTAGGAGCAGTAGGAGCAAAAACAAGAACCATGGCTAGGCCTCGCAGATACATTCAGTCGTTCAGCAACCTGACAACAAGACAGTTTAGAATAGGCACAAAGTTGAGGTTTGTGAGAAACTCGTAACATTCGTCATTCTTGCCAGCAGTTAGCAAGCAAACATTGCTTAATGGATGGTGTTGCTAATTAATCAGTCTAGTGTGTGCCTGTATCACATTCAGATAAAGCAGCTAGCTATCGGTTGCCAACTTGCATACGAGGTCGCTACGTACGGCTAGTTAACTGTTAACCTTGGCTGATTCCGTTATTCCCTCCAATAAACAGTAATAGGCAGAGAAAGGCAATTTTTAGTAAAACGTACGTGTGTGGGGGGGGGGGGGGGTCGCCTGTCACTGCCAGTGGGACTGGGCGTGAAACGACACTACTAGCTAGCTACAGTAGCTGGTTCCATAGGGTTATTTGCAAGAAGACTGCTGGGTGAATGTGGGACAAAATGGAGACGCCAACGATTGTGTACGATTTGGATACCTCTGGGGGTTTAATGGAGGTGAGGCATGTCACCACACAACGTTACTTATGTCCGTTAAAATGCAGCCATTTAAGTTTGTTAGATATCTAACTAGCCAGAGAAATTGACATGTTAGCAGATACTGTAGCAAGATGGAAGCAAATAACGTTAGCTATCTAGTTTGAGACAGCAATTTTGTCCTAACGCCGCGTTGGCTAGGATGAAGTTGAAGACAAAACACCCATGTTTGCAATGTGTAGCTAGCTAGTTTATGGCAAACACTGTGCTATTACTCTAGTTATAGCGTAACTAACATTTAAAGCCATATTTTAGTTGCCAGCAGTTGTTATCACTGCTGCAGACTAAACGTTACAGTAAAGACCCTATCTTCCAGCTGGGGGCGATTTATAGTTTACCCTTAACTAGCTAGTATAAAAAATATGTTACTGCCATGATATTGAATCATAAACAGTTTTTAGCTTTATTCGTTTGATGTGCTAGCAACCAAGTAAACAAGCCTAAATTGGGAGTGAAGATAGTTCGATCCAGATTTCTGACATGTTCAACTTGTTACAGCAAATTCAAACACTGCTCGCACCACCCAAGTCAGAGGATGGCGAAAAAAGGAGTCGGAGGAGTGAAAGGGACGTTCGGAGAAAGAGCAGGGCCACCAACCACGATACCTGTGATAGTTGTCATGAGGGAGGGGACCTTCTGTGTTGTGACCATTGTCCAGCCGCCTTCCATCTACAATGCTGGTATGTGTGAAAAGTATCCCACTAACGTTAGCTTGGGAAGGATCATGCATGGTTTACTGGATTCAGAATGACTGCGGCTCTCCTGTCTAGACAGCCCATCATCTTTACAGAACCATGCCGCTGTGCAAAATGTCACACATGAGATTCGTTACCGGGGGGGGGGGTTGTTTTTTCCAACCATACTGGGAAGATGATTGTGACACAGCAACTAGGACTTGGTTAAAATTTGCCGCCGAATGGTTGCAACCAGCCCCCGCCTCGGTCTGCATGTCTCCAGGCATCGTCACTCACCCACTCTAACTGAGAGCGCTGGGAAACGCGGGCAAAAAATGGAGTCGAGGCTGCTCTTCGCTCGTGTGCCTCTGTTTACAATATGGCGACCTCCCTTGAAAAAAAAAAAAACGTTTTTATTTCAGCGCCATTTTACTGACATTTCTCTGGGCTTTAACAGGAATATAATTATGATAATACAGGTGATCAAACGCGGTTATAAACACGATTTGAGATTAACATAGTATTCTTTGTATTTCGGGGACTCATCCATTCAGGTATTTACACCACACAGCTGTGCAAGATCTGACTAACAATCATGTTGGTTGGTAGCTACAGTGCAAGGCTTTCCACCTACAAGACGGAGGATAAACTCAGTCTTTGCCAATTGAACATTTGCATATCCCCTTGGGTAGTCATTGACTGTGAAATTTGACATGTGATTTAAGTTACATACTACAATCACCTTGACAACTGCCAAAGCAGTAGCTGCATATTTGAATATTTTCTAGATTAGAAACATCTGAAAGCATTCCAACAATGAATTATGATGGCAGCCTGTATTAACTGGGTGATATAATGTAGGTTATGAGCATCACAGCCAGGTGTTGTGTTCGAGACTAATTGAAGGCCATGATTGTAATTGTATGAAATCGCCAAGATGCTAACAGTTCAAATTTAAAGAACGTATTGATTCAGAATGGGGAAACTAAATGCATGCTGAGGGCAAATGGAGAGCCACTCTGCATATTACCTGTAACCCATGTCTATAATAGATAAAAATACAAAGTATGTTACAACTTCCCTGGTCTCCCCTTACTAACAGTAAGCATGCCACTTTCAAATAATTTCCCTCACTCTTCACCCCTAAGGAAATTCTGACGAGCGCGACAAAGTTGAAAATAAAGGACACACATGTTACCAGTAAAGTAAGAAGCCCAGGCTTCAATAGGCAATAAGAAATTGATGTGAAAGGAGTGTCGGTATTTGGCCTGGTGAAGTGGCTTTATGCGTTGACTGAATGGGAGTTGGTCATTTAGGATTTTTTTTTTTTTTACTCTACTGGTCTCCGGAAGAAATTGAGTCCTCATTGTCAGAGACGGATTAAAAATGTATCTGACACCGGTCTCGAATACAACATGGTTGTGGGCCATGTTAGTAGTGCTTACTTTCCCAGGCATTAGTGATTTAAAACTTCAAGTAAAAACTGTGTTCTATATTGACTAAGTCTTCTTTTGTTTGGGCATGCCAGGCGCATTAATCCCACTAGATGGAGACAGGCATTTGGAAATGAAGACATTCTAACAGTAAACACTCAAGCCTGAAAGTAGGGTTTGGCATTCAGTGTTAAAATGTGTATTTTGGTGTGCTTTACACATTGTTGTGGTATTTCAATACAGACCTATTCCAGCACAGGTCAATTACATCATCACTCCCCTACACCCCTATTATAGCCTATGCCTCAAAAGTGCATATTCTGTATTTATTTAACTAGGCAAGTCGGTTAAGAACAAATTATTATTTACAATGACGGCCAAACCCGGACGACGCTGGGCCAATTGTGCGTCGCCCTATGGGACTCCCAATCACGGCCCGTTGTGATGCACGTTTGGTCAGAGCATCCAGGCTGTATTGTGAGTTTGGCATTAGGCCTTATAAAGCTTACATGGCAATTGATCCACAGTTGACTTATAAATGAAATGACTGTAGCATGAATGTCCTTTTTTTATTGCTGTTTCTTTGTGGTTCCCATAGTAACCCACCGTTGAGTGAAGAAATGCTGCCCCCTGGTGACTGGATGTGTCATCGCTGCAATGTCCGTAAAAAGGTGAGTGTTCAAGAATATGTGAGGATGCTCACAACAGAGAGATGTTTTTATGCTTCAAATGTATTAGCCTGTTAACACCTGTTTTCAATGTATCAATACGAGTCCAACTATTTAAACAACCCTAGTGGTGGGGAATACGGTCTGATCCTTGCTGGTCCCTGACTCTGCTATTTGACTCTCACCCCCAGAAGCGGGAGCAGAAGGCTGAGAGGACAAATGGCCTGCTGGAGAGGGAGAGGCTCTTCTCCAAGCGCTCCTCCCCTGCAGCTGAAATGGAGCGGGGCACCACCACTATTACCACCACCATGCTGCGTCTGGACAGGCTGCCCCCCGGGGTCGGAGCAGCTGGACCCGGCTTGCGGGTGGCTGCCGTGCATCTCGAGCGTCTGGATCGCCTTGAGCGGCGGGCCAGCAGCCGCCCTGGCACGCCCACTTCCAACACCTCTTCCACAGACACGGACACCCCCTCGGAGGAGCAGAACGAGGTAGACAAGGAGATGGCCAAGGCAGAGGAGGTGGAGGTCCAGGGCTCAGAATCTGAGCAAGCCACCACCACCCCTACCTCCACACCACGGCTCCTCAAGAGGCCCTTCCAGCTGCTCATCGCCGCCGCCATGGAGCAGAACCCCTCGCAGTTCCAGCTGCCCAACGAACTCACCTGCACCACAGCACTGCCAGGCAGCAGTAAACGGAGGAGGAAAGAGGAGCTGATCATGAAGACTTTCAGAAGGCCACAGCATGAGATGGACCCCAACGGCCTCGTTCCTCTGCCAGTCAGGGTGTGCTTCTCCTGCACCAGGTATGACCTATCCTACCAATAATTAGTCAATCAAACCCACAATTTTGTCATTACACATTATCAACTAGGGCTGTTATGGTGACTGTATTACTGCCACACCAGCGGTCACGAGTCATAACGGCAGTCAAATTCCACATTACCGTTTAGTCACGATAATTGGGCATCTCCAAGCTCTAATGCTGCTCATGGTCATTAGTAACCTACCAAACTTGCTAACTGCCTTGTACTCAGCACTCTATTTTCCCTCTAATCACTCTGACATCAATGCAAATGTATAAAAAAAATGGAATCAAACACTTTGTGATAGCTCATGTTACACAACATTTCTATAGGCTATGCAATTGTGATGAGAAAACACAGTGATGGCCTCTATTAAAAAGAGCTTTATGCTTTCTATTATTTATTATATGTAAAGAAAAGATTAAATCAAGAATAGTGTCATGGGTGACCATTAGCCTAAGGCAAGAAAGCCAAGAAACATTGCATGCCTTTTTTTGCAACTTTTTCAAATCCTATTTGCACACCTCATGTAGCCTATATAGCCCATAGTCCTATATGTTTTAATAAGGTTAGTATCAGACCTCATGTAGCCTAGCCCATAGTCCTATATGTTTTAATAAGGTTAGTATCACACCTCATGTAGCCTAGCCCATAGTCCTATATGTTTTAATAAGGTTAGTATCAGACCTCATGTAGCCTAGCCCATAGTCCTATATGTTTTAATAAGGTTAGTATCACACCTCATGTAGCCTAGCCCATAGTCCTATATGTTTTAATAAGGTTAGTATCACACCTCATGTAGCCTAGCCCATAGTCCTATATGTTTTAATAAGGTTAGTGTCACACCTCATGTAGCCTAGCCCATAGTCCTATATGTTTTAATAAGGTTTGTATCACAACTAAAGTGGCCAAATAACTTTAGAAAATTTAAGCACATTAATCCGCTTTACAATGGGTGAAGATCCTAACAGGCATACATATGTTTTGAGTTTAGGAAAGATCATTTTCACCATAAATGCCTATTTATAATAAAAGCATTACATGCATAATCACATTTGTGGTCACTTTTGCTAATGGTGTTTTCCTGCTAATGGAATATTTGCTGCGTGTATCTGGAGAAATAGCCTAATAGTTTATCAACATTTTAAGCTAAATGTTCTGATCTGTTGCATCAGCCTCTTTGTGTAAAAAAAAAAAAAGTTTTTTGTAATAATTTGGGCTCTATCCCATCCCACAACTGTCCCAGACTAAGTTTGGAATATTTATTTATTGCATAGAATACAATGCCTTCCAAAGGTATTCATCCCCCTTGGCATTTTTCCTATTTTGTGCATTACAACCTGTAATTTAAATGGATTTTTATTTGGATTTCATGTAATGGACATAGGGCTGGGCGACATGGCCAAACTCTCATATCCCGATAACGATACATATCACGATATAGCACATTTTCTGTAAATTCAATGAATAAATAGTTTATATAACATTACCACATGTAAAGGCCTATTTCTTATTACATATTAATGGTACTTACTCATTTGATTATTTATTTGATTAATTACCTTCAGAAGTCACAATTAGATTGCACCCTGGTGGACTTTATTTAACTAAGTCACATGATCTCAGTTTATATACACCTGTTCTGAAAGGCCCCAGAGTCTGCAACACCGCCAAGCAAGCAGAGAGGCACCGCCAAGCAAGCAGAGAGGCACCGCCAAGCAAGCAGAGAGGCACCGCCAAGCAAGCAGAGAGGCACCGCCAAGCAAGCAGAGAGGCACCGCCAAGCAAGCAGAGAGGCACCGCCAAGCAAGCAGAGAGGCACCGCCAAGCAAGCAGAGAGGCACCGCCAAGCAAGCAGAGAGGCACCTTGAAGACCAAGGAGCTCTCCAAACAGGTCAGGGACAAACTTGTGGAGAAGTACAGATCAGTTTTTGAACACCCCACAGAGCACCATTTAAATCCATTATTAAAAAATGAAAAGAATATCTCACCACAACCTGCCAAGAGAGGGCTGCCCACCAAAACTCACGGACCAGGCAAGGAGGGCATTAATCAGAGAGGCAACAAAGAGACCAAAGATAACCCTGAAGGAACTACAAAGCTCCACAGCGGAGATTGGAGTATCTATCCATAGGACCACTTTAAGCCGTACACTCCAGAGAGTTGGGCTTTACGGAGGAGTGGCCAGAAAAAAATAAGCAAACACGTTTGGTGTTCGTCAAAAGGCATGTGGGAGACTCCAAACATATGGAAGAAGCTACTCTGGTCAGATGAGAGTAAAATGGAGCTTTTTGGCCATCTTGGAAAATGCTATGTCTGGCACAAACCCAACACCTCTCATCCCCACAGTGGAGCATGGTGGCGGCAGCATCATGCTGTGGGGATGTTTTTCATCGGCATGGACTGGGAAACTGGTCAGATTTAAAGGAATGATGGATGGCGCAAAATACAGGGAAATTCTTGAGGGAAAGCTGTTTCAATCTTCCAGAGATTTGAGACTGGGATGGAGGTTCACCTTCCAGTAGGACAATGACCCTAAGCATACTGTTAAAGCAACACGAGTGGTTTAAGGGGAAACATTTAATTGTCTTGGAATGGCCTAGTCAATGCCCAGACCTCAATCCAATTGAGAATCGGTGGTTTGACTTAAAGATTGCTGTACACTAGCAGAACCCATCTACTTGATGGAGCTGGAGCAGTTTTGCCTTGAAGAATGGGTAAAAATCCCAGAAGCTAAATCCCAGTGCCAAGCTTATAGAGAAATACCCCAAGAGACTTGCAGCTGTAATTGCTTCAAAAGGTGGCTCTACAAAGTATTGACTTTGCGGGGATGAATAGTCATGCACGATCAAGTTCAGTTTCTTTGTCTTATTTCTTGTTTGTTTCACTATAATTTTTATTTTATTTTGCATCTTCAAAGTGGTAGGCATGTTATGTAAATCAAACAAACCCCCCAAAATCTATTTTAATTCCAGGTTGTAAGGCAACAACATAGGAAAAATGGCAAGGGGGGTGAATACCTTTGCAAGCCACTCTAGATAGAATAGGGCAACTTTTGTACTATGGGGATAGTAGATTGCCGTAGGCTAGTGCTTTTGCTTTATGTTGGTTGAGGAAAGTAAATATGGACAGTTCTTCCAATATTTTATTTCACTTTTATTTAACCAGGTAGGCAAGTTGAGAACAAGTTCTCATTTACAATTGCGACCTGGACAAGATAAAGCAAAGCAGTTTGACACATACAACAACAGAGTTACACATGGAGTAAAATAAACATATACAGGCAATAATACAGTAGAAAAATAAGTCTATATACAATGTGAGCAAATGAGGTGAGAAGGGAGGTAAAGGCAACAAAAAAAGGGCCATGGTGGCGAAGTAAATACAATATAGCAAGTAAAACACTGGATCTACAATGGTAGATTTGCAGTGGAAGAATGTGCAAGGTAATGTCTTCAATATGCACCTCGGAATTGGATGACACGCGCACTTTCATCCCCAATGTGTCTGTCTTCACTTGTAGTCTGTGAGAAATACCCAATCACGTGGCGGAGAGCCATATGAGGTGCTTCAGAACTCCCAGCCGGGAGAAGGGAATTCTAATTATTATGTTCAGCCCAAGGACAGTTCGGCCACTGGCCGCAAAGGCATGGATTGTTGTGTTAGGAGGGGTGTTACGGCCACTCAAAGGGATCCTGCCGGCCTTGTCAAATTGTGAATGAGAGACTGAAGTGTGTACAAAAAAACAAAGCAGAGCTCATGCCTTTCGTGCAACGTTTTTCAAATCATCATTAGTCGCATCATGCAGCCTTAGAATGTATTAACAATCTAAACATGTAGCCCAACATTTGTTTTCGCAACAAAAGTTACATAAATAACTCTAAATGAAGCACATAGGAGTACCTGTTTCTTTAACTGCTAAACACAGAATAGCCAGCCGCATGTGCGTGCTCAAATTGTTTGGAGAAAATATATATTTTTTTTATATATTCACGTTCATTTGTAGTCTTCATACAATAAAATAATGCCACATAATTGTAAGCAAATCTTGTCTGCTAAATGGACAACTCACGATGCTATTCTGTTCTTCTGAAATAGACTACATTCTCTTCATATCATGTTTCTTTAGACCTGTCTAAAATAATAATGGATATATTCAATTTGTTTAAATGTAGCTGTTCCAAAGGTCTGCATCAGTGGCTTGTAGGCTATGTGTGGAAGACAGGAGATGATATATGTGTTTATGTTCATTAACGGTGAATTACGGTGAGATCCTCAGTTATTTGCTTGACAATCGCGGTTGACGAAATGTCATGACCGCCACAGCCCTAATATCAACACACCTTTGGGAATCTAGTTGGTTGGCTGACTTTGCTAGTCCAAGCTCACTGCCTCCTCTTCGTCCTCCTCTCTATTGTCCTCCTGTCTATTCTATAGGAGCTGCAGAATGGCGCCCCTGGTTCAGTGTGACTATTGCCCCCTGCTCTTCCACATGGACTGCCTGGACCCCCCACTTACTGCCATGCCCACAGGCAGGTGGATGTGCCCCAACCATATGGAGCACTTGGTGGTAAGAGGAGCAGCTCCCCCCCTGCATCCTTATGCATGGAACTGGGTTTGTGTTTCGGCAGGCCTAAACAATAAGGATATGGTGATTTTTAGACAGGAATGGCTCTGTAAATGGAATAGGGTTTGTAGTTCTTTGAGCAATATCAAGCTTCACCAATATGCGATAATATTGTGATATCTCTCAACCCTGGTATGTAGAAGTTGTTCCATTACTGACATGACCTGTTCTCCAGCTGAGCTTTAGAGTCTGTAGACTTGTTACAAGTGCATAGGGTGTCAAGCTAGCGGTTGATTCAGGGCTATACGTCGCTTTGTTCTTGACATGGCCTCCTGTCCTGTTCTCCAGCTGAACCAGCGGAGCCTGTCCCTTACCAGCCGCTGCCAGCTCTTAGACCAGTTCCAGGATAGGATATCCCAGCACGCTGTCAAGGTGGGCTTCCTGCGACGGGTCCACCGACAGAATCCCCCTGTCCGCAGTGGTGTCCACCACAAGACGAAGGTGCTCAAGGTAGCTTATGCCCACTGAGTCTGTCCCAGAGTAAAATATAATGTTATGAAATCGGTTTTTGCTAGTCTTCACTTTGAAATGGTGATGAAAAGACAGATTTTCAACAAAGTATTGGTTTGTCAACTAAGCTGCTTCAGCTTCACCATATATATATATATATATATATATATATATTAATAATAATTCTTAAGAATAGGATATATTTTTACCTTTATTTTTTTAAATATTTTATATATATATATATATATATATATATATAAAAAAATATTTAAAAAAATATATCCTATTCTTAAGAATTAGGAACCACAGTGGGAGTTCACTGCTCCTGTAAATGTTTGTTTGCCCCTCCAGGTGCCCAACGCTATTAAGTCCCAGTACAAGAACCCCCCGGCCATTTTGGCTCCTGCAGGGGTGCGTAATGGGGAGCTGATCTGTAATGGTGTCCCATCCCAGGACTGCTCCCCTCAGCATTTTACCAGCCAGGCGGAGCAACAGGAGGTAAGCATGGCAGAAACACACACACACACACACACACACACACACAAGTATCTGTCTACTACTCTGGGACTCAGTGGTTCCTTTGGGCTGTGCCTGAGAAACATCTAAAGTGCTTATATTTTTTTGTGATAAACAAATCAATGGGATCTGGCCCAGCAAGGAGACAATGGTCCAGACATGATGGGGATTAACTGCCAATTATTTAATGTGTAATAACTGTAAATGTATTTATTTGAGTTACTGGACTGGTGAAGGTGCTTTTTCTTTTCACCAAACTGTTTTTTTTCCTTTGTCATTCAGTGGCTTCGAGATGTCATCTCGCTGCAGTGCAGCATCATGCGACATTTATCTGGCAAGCAGAAGTCCTCGTCAGACTGGCACTCTGAACAGACAAACAGGGAACAGAAAGACATTAAGCTCCGTGTGGCCCTAGAGGAGAACAGCTCTCTGCCCCTTGCAGAAAGGACAGCTTCAGCCCTGCCTGCCCCCTGCTCTAAGCCCTGCAGTACATCTGATGGCCCCCAGGGGGCCCAGGTACTGAAGGGTCTCTCGCAAGCCCAGGAGAGCTGCAGCTGCCCGGTGAGGCCATGTCAGAACTGTCTGAAGTGCAGGAAACCCAACGGGCCCCTGACTGAGCAGCCTGTGCAAGCCAACGGGCCAGTAGTGTGTAACGCTGCCTCTGACGCCTGCAAACAGACAGAGCTCCAGCTGCACAGACTCACCTCCCCAGCCTCACTCCCAACCTCTGCTCTGGGGCTGCCAAACCACCTGAGAGAAGGGGTGGAGGTTAAAACTGAGAAAGGCAGCCACCTAGAGTATTGCACCCAGAAAGGTTGTCCACCTTCTTCTTTGATGTGTGTAGCCACAGGGCAGGACATAAAGAGCCAGGCCCACGGGACTCTTTCAGGCATGGCAGGGACTCAGGCCAACCCTCTGAGCTGCTGCAGTGAGCTGAAGCTCTGCCCCAGCCCCACCCCAGGTGTCCATGTCTTCACCCCACCCAGAGCCGTCAAAGACTCCAGCACAGTAAGACAGCCGACCACCACACCTCCCGGTTTCTCCCCAGGGACAGATCTTAAGGGCAGCTCCATGTTCCCCAGCTCTCTCTTCCCCTTAATAGCAGACCTGTCTGGTGGAATGAAGGCTGTGATGGAAGCGGATGGAGGTAAGTAGCTACCTCAACGCCATTCTACCGGTACCACTGTTCATAATTAGGCCTTGGTGATGAGCACCTCTCTCTGTCCAGTTTAAAAATGGGTACTTTATTCAACAACAATAAAGTTAAAATATTGCATTATTGTTTTGGCCATGCTGGTCTTCAAAAATAGTGATGATTAAATGGCCTGTAATGCTGCTGACAGATGATGGCTGTGATACAGGATTGCTTCACGTGAAGTCTATGATGACGTTGAAACATGCTGATGTTGTTCATACAGAGATCGAACTGAGTAAACTGGATGAGGAGTTGGTCAAACTCCTGGCCTGGCAGAGGATACAGCAGCTGTTCCCCCACAAAGCAGCCCCAGTCCCCCAAGGCAGCGGTCTGACTGCTTCCTCTCCTCCCACCGTCGCCCTCAAACCTCAATCTCCCGCGCCGTGCACAGAGGGTAAGCCCCCAGAACCTGACGTGCGGCAGTTTAATTTGTGCCATAGGAATGTTATAAAATGTCATTCCTCCATATTCTGTCCCCATCACAGAAGAACAGAAGGTGCAGGCGAGAGCAACGTTCTATCCACTCATGGGGAAGGGAGGAGCCATCAACATGTCTTATAGGACCCTGTACATAGGAGCTGGTAAGGACTGCCCATGCTGTTACAAAAGACTGATCTTTACTCAACATGGGACAAAGTCTCATCAGTCTTTCTCTCTCTGACAACCCACTGTAGGTGCTGACATGGACGTGTGCCTTACAAACTATGGTCATTGTAATTATGTATCTGGAAAACACGCCTGCATCTTTTACGACGGGGTAGGTTGTCTGTCCTGTTCCAGACACAAAGCTTGACAAAAACATGGGTTTCCCATTGCTATGACCTGATCTGTGAGTACTATTTGAAATAACAGTAGCACTACAGACATGACTGTTGGTTTGTACCTGTGTGTAGAACACCAAACACTACGAGCTGCTCAACTACAGTGAGCATGGGACCACGGTGGACAACGTGCTCTACTCCTGTGACTTCTCTGAGAAGGCCTCCCCCAGCCCGGCCAGTGACCTGGTGTCCAAAGTGCAGGGCATTGTCCGTAAGTAACACACACACACCTCATCATATGTACACACACACACACTAGCAATTTAGCTGATTTTTGAACCCCTCCATACCTCCTTTGTGCAACATGTGGGTGGGTGTACGCCCCATCACCTTAACCCTGTAGAGGCTTGGTGTGTGTGTGTGTGTGGTTTGACCAGCCCTGTGTGTCTATGGTTTGACCAGCCCTGTGTGTCTATAGGAGACTTGAGTGATGGTGCCCTCTTTCTTCAGGCCGCTGTAAGATGAGAGAGCAGCAACAGGAGGAGGGGACCGAGGCTGGGCACAGGACTGTTCTGATGCCATTGGAGGGAGTGATGAGCTGCCAGCCCCAGGGAGGACCCAGGCTCTCCTGCAACTGCAAAGCCAGCAGTTCCAGTCTGATCGGTGGCAGCGGGGCTGGCTGGGAGGGCACAGCGCTGCTCCACCATGGCAGCTACATCAAACTGGGCTGCATGCAGTTTGTCTTCAGCATTGTTGAGTTCGCCAGTAAGCAGCCTAAAGAAGAGGGATCCACTGGCACTTCCAATACCACCCCCGCCAATACCACCCCCAACCAAGAGGGGGCAGACAAACAGACTATCAAACTCCACCAATTGCAACTCTGTGCCAAAGCCCAAACTCTCCCTTTCTCATCTATTTCCAGTCAAACCTAAGGGGAGCAGGTTGTTACACAGGGAAAATATCTATTTTTCATTTATTTTGTTTATACTTTTGCATGAAATGAAGTATTATCTCAAATCTGTTTATTTAGATTGACTTACTGAAGAGTATTTGTCACTTATTTTTGCCAGTCTAGTTATACGTGTATATACAGTACCAGTTAAAAGTTTGGACACCCCATTACAGGGTTTTTCTTTATTTGTACTATTTTCTACATTGTCGAGTAATAATAGTGAAGACATCAAAACTATGAAGTAACACATGGAATCATGTAGTAACCAAAACAAATTATTCAAAGTAGCCATCCTTTGCCTTGATGACAGCTTTGCACACTCTTGGCATTCTTAATTAAAAATTAATTTGTAAAATGTCTTTCCATCTCAATGCGTTTGAGCCAATCAGTTGTGTTGTAACAGGGTAAAGGGGGTATACAGAAGATAGCCCTATTTGGTAAAAGACCAAGTCCATATTATGGCAAGAACAGCTGAAATAAGCAAAGAGAAACGACATTCCATTATTACTTTAAGACATGAAGGTCAGTCAATATCGAACATTTCAAGAACTTTGAAAGCTTCCTCAAGTACAGTTGCAAAAACCATCAACGGCTATGATGGAACTGGCTCTCATGAGGACCGCCACAGGAAAGGAGGACCCAGAGTTACCTCTGCTATGGTGAAACTGGCTCTCATGAGGACCGCCACAGGAAAGGAGGACCCAGAGTTACCTCTGCTATGATGAAACTGGTTCTCATGAGGACCGCCACAGGAAAGGAGGACCCAGAGTTACCTCTGCTATGGTGAAACTGGATCTCATGAGGACCGCCACAGGAAAGGAGGACCCAGAGTTACCTCTGCTATGGTGAAACTGGCTCTCATGAGGACCGCCACAGGAATGGAAGACCCAGAGTTACCTCTGCTGCAGAGGATAAGTTCATTAGAGTTACCAGCCTCAGAAATTGCAGCCCAATTAAATGCTTTGGAGTTCAAGTAACAGAGTTCAACATCAACTGTTCAGAGGAGATTGCGTGAATCAGGCTTTCGTGGTTGAATTGCTGTGAAGAAACCACTACTGAAGGACACCAATAAGGAGACTTGCTTGGGCCAAGAAACATGGCCATTAGACCATTAGATCTGTTCTTTGGCCTGAGTCCAAATTTAAGATTTTTGGTTCCAACCGCTGTGTCTTTATGAGAAGCAGAGCAGGTGAACGGATGATCTCCGCATGTGTGGTTTCCACCGAGAAGCATGGAGGTGGTGTGGTGCTTTGCTGGTGATACTGTCAGTGATTTATTTAGAATTCAAGGCACACTTAACCAGCATGGCTACCACAGCATTTGACAGCAATACACCATCCCATCTGATTTGCGCTTAGTGGGCCCATTTGTTTTTCAACAGGACAATGACCAACACACCTCCAGGCTGTGTAAGGGCTATTTGACCAAGGAGAGTGATGGAGTGCTGCATCAGATGACCTGGCCTCCACAATCACCCGACCTCAACCCAATTGAGATGAGTTGGCGCGCAGAGTGAAGGAAAAGCAGCCAACAAGTGCTCAGCATATGTGGGAACTCCAGAACTGTTGGTTCTCCATGAAGCTGGTTGAGAGAATGCCAAGAGCATGCAAAGCTGTCATCAAGACCAATGGTGGCTACTTTTTGAGGAATCTACAACATCTTTTTATTTGTTTAACAATTATTTTGGTTACTACTTGATTCCATATGTGTCACTTCATAGTTTTGATGTCTTCACTATTCTAAAATGTAGAAAATGGAAAAACAATTAAAAGCCCTTGAATGAGTAGGTGTGTCTAAACCTATGACTGGTACACTAACATTTTCTTATTTTTCAGACCGCTCATGTAGCCCAAACATTTTATTTTGTGATATTGAAGTTATAGTACTCACACTATTTGTTGTTGCTACGTTTGCACCACAGGTAGCTAGCACACTTTACATGCTTATACACACATTTGTATGTACAGTATATTAATGTAAATAGGATTGATTCGGTGCTTTTCAGTTGGATATCCTGTACATCAGTCTAGGCTGGTGGGAGGAGCTATAGGAGGATGGGCTCGTTGTACTGGCTAGAGAAGATTTAAGTCAAGTGTGGTTTTACATATGTTTGTTTGTTTACCGTTCCATTGATTCCATTCTAGCCATTATAATGATCCCATCCTCCTATAGCTCCTCCCACCAGCCTACACTGATGGACATAATGTATTGTGGTTGGTTTGTATAGTGTACAGTACCTCCCATGGACTTCTTTTGTGATATTTTGTAGTTTTGCAGAAACGTTTGTTACACACCTGTTCCGAGTCCTGTGTCTTCCATGCTGAATGGTGTAAATAGTGTCAGATTGTTTTAGCTCTCGTTTAACACTCTTGTACTCTGTAAATAAGCGTTCTTTGTTTGTTTTGTTCCTGTCTGTTTTAACAATGTAAATACAGAAAGATTTTTTTTTAAAGAACAAACTTAAAAATGCCTCCTTGTGCTGTTATTTTTGATTACTTTGAGACCTGGGGTCAATGATCTAAAATGCTTTTCTTTCACTAATGTGTTGAGTGAACTATCCAGAAGGTGGTGGTCGTGTACAGCTCTATGTCAAAGGTAACAGTTGCAATTTATGTAGGTCTAATGGTAAAACAATCTCTGGTATTTGACTATTTTTAGTTGTTCCATGGCCCCTTGCCCTGAGAGAGTAGAGACTGGTTTATCCAGTTGCGCAATCACTACAGAAACTCAAACCATCTTGTAGCTGATAAGAGGGGTGTGATATTTTCACGGGCTCTCCCATGAGTACAAATTAGTTTGCACACACTCATGAAAGCAAAGGTGTTTTCACACGGGAGACAAGGATGGCTACCTTTTTGCTTGTCTGTGTAGTAGTCGGGATTACATTTATTTACCATGGTGTTGTGGTTAAAGGACTAAGGTGCAAAAAGTAAAACTGTCATCGTAACTGGTAAGTCATTTTTCAGTGATTTCAATTTCATTAATGTTGGAATTTAAAGACGAGTTTAAAAAAATGTTTTTTGATCTTCTGCATAAATTAAAGACTAATAATCATAAACTTATATTATTCACCCTTACATGTCCTTTCTTTAATTGTTTATGCCCACTTACTCCAGGAAGTAACACAGGCATAGGGAAGATGACTGCACTAGATCTGGCCAGGAGAGGTGCTAGAGTCATCCTGACCTACCGCAGCAAACAGAGCTGAGGCTGCGCTCGCTGACATCAAGAGGGTGGGAGGAGAATGAACACTATTTGACCATATAATAATAATGACCAGTAGTTTATGGCTAGTAATTTTTGTTTTTTCTACAGTGGTTTTAGGATTTATTAATTATGATTTGTGTGTATGAAAATAATAAAGTAACGTGTGTCCTGTAGGAGAGTGGGAGCAATGAGGTGGTGTTCATGCATCTGGATCTGGGCAGTCTGAAGTCTGTTCGCTCCTTTGCTGAAACCTTCCTAAAGACTGAGTGCAGATTGGACCTGCTCATCAACAATGCAGGTGTGGCTTGTACTGGTTGTTTGCAGCAACGCTACGACCAGCTTTCAATACACTTGATCTTATACAACACTACCACGACATGACATTGCTTTTAGTCATGCACAGACAGCCTTTTCCGGAGGGACTTGAAGTTAGTGCTAAATGAGGTTTCACAAGAGCCTGTGTACAGAGACAGAACATGCAGCCATGGTGTTGTAGGCTACACATTATGCTCCAGCCAAAAGAGCTTGCTGGACTGCTTTCTCAACTGCCCAAGCCCGCCAACCATGGCACCTGTCCAATATTACTCATGTAATATCCCAATTCTGACACCAGTGTAACATTTTTGGAAGTGAGGCAGCTGGTATCATTTTTGGAAGTGAGGCAGCTGGTATCATTTTTGGAAGTGAGGCAGCTGGTATCATTTTTGGAAGTGAGGCAGCTGGTATCATTTTTGGAAATGAGGCAGCTGGTATCATTTTTGGAAGTGAGGCAGCTGGCATCATTTTTGGAATTGAGGCAGCTGACTTCATTTTTGGAAGTGAGGCAGCTGGCATCATTTTTGGAAGTGAGGCAGCTGGTATCATTTTTGGAAGTGAGGCAGCTGGTATCATTTTTGGAAGTGAGGCAGCTGGTATCATTTTTGGGAACTGAAATGTTACTATTTTCCTCCCTGTTGTCTCAGGTATTTACATGCCAGGCACCACAGAGGATGGCTTAGGGATGATGTTTGGTGTCAACCACATTGGTCACTTCCTGTTGACCAACCTGCTTCTGGACCATTTGAATAAGTGCGGTCAGAGTCGAGTGGTCAACGTGGCGTGCGTGGGTCATAACTTCGGCACCATTGACTTCAACTGTTTGAACTCTCACAAGGAGGTGGGAGTTGGTGATTCGTTCATGGATGTCTTCACCACATACTGCAACAGCAGCTGTGTAATGTTCTCTTCAACCATGAGCTAGCCAAGAGATTACACGGCACAAACGTTACCTGCTACACCCTCCACCCAGGTCAGTACACTACACCTCCGTATGTATGAAAGATTGTGCCCAAGTATAGATTAGAATGACTTGTCCTGTATTGATCTGTTGAAATGCAGTATTTGTTTTTGCATCCCCAGGTGGCTGAATAGTAAATGTATTGGCATGAAAGTTTTAACCTACAGGGACATGTTTATTTTGTTTTTCAGGAGCCATCAACTCTGAGCTGACTCGCGGCATCAACAAGGTGGCCATGATGCTGATTAAGCCTTTTTTCATGTTGTTCTTCAAGAACTCTGTGGCGGGGTCTCAGACCACTCTGCACTGTGCCCTGCAGGAGGGCCTGGAGCCCCTCTCTGGATGCTACTTCTCTAACTGTACAGTCAGGAACGTCTATCCTAAGGCCAGAGATGATGCGGTGACCAAGAAGCTATGGGAAGTCAGTGAGAGTCTGAGTGGGCTATCATCTTAAGAAATTCACTCTAACTCAGCAGTTTTAACTGGACTGCAAGCTACTAACTAATATCCTGTGTTTTTTCAAAACTATTTTTTGGGGTTATCCTTTATAAAATGTACGTACATAGAAGTGCATTCGGAAAGTATTCAGGCCAATTGATTTGATTCCACATTTTGTTACGTTACATCCTAATATGAATTAAATTGTTTTTTTCCCCTCAATCCCTCAATCTACACACAATATCTCAAAATGACAAAGCAAAAACAAGTTTGTAGATTTTTTTGCAAATGTATTAAAAATAAAAAACATTAAATATCACATTTACATAAGTATTGAGACCCTTTACTCAGTACTTAGTTGAAGCACCTTTGGCAGTGATTATAGCCTCAAGTCTTCTTGGGTATGACGGTACAAGCTTGGCACACCTGTATCTGGGAAGTTTCTCTCATTCTTCGCTGCAGATCCTCTCAAGCTCTGTCAGGTTGGATGGGGAGTGGCGCCAGAGCTATTTTCAGGTCTCCAGGGATGTTTAATCATGTTCAAGTCTGGGCTCTGGCTGGGCCACTTAAGGACATTCATAGACTTGTCCCGAAGCCACTCCTGCGTTGTTTTGACTGTGTGTTGAGGGTCATTGTCCTGTTGGAAGGTGAACCTTTGCCCTGTCTGAGGTCCTGAGTGCTCTGGAGCAGGATTTCATCAAGGATCTCTCTAGTTTGAGGCGTTCATCTTTCCCTCGATCCTGACTAGTGTCCCAGTCCCTGCCGCTGAAAAACATCCCCACAGCATGATGCTGACACCGCCATGCTTCTCTGCAGGGATGGTGCCAGGTTTCCTCCAGACATGATGCTTGGCATTCAGGCCAAATAGTTCAATCTTGGTTTCATCAGACCAGAGAATCTTGTTTCTCCTTTAGCACTCCACCAATCAGTCCTTTTAGATGTGTATTGGCCAACTCCAAGCGGGCTGTCGTGCCTTTTACTGAAGAGTGGTTTCTGTCTGGCCACTCTACCATAAAGGCCTGATTGGTAGAGTGATGCAGAGATGGTTGTACTTCTGGAAAGTTCTCTCATCACTACAGAGGAACTCTGGAGCTCTGTCAGAGTGACCATCGGGTTCTTGGTCACCTCCCTGACCAATACCCTTCTCCCCCGATTTGCTCAGTTTGGCCGGGCGGCCAGCTCTAGGAATAGTGTTGGTGGTTCCAAACTTCTTCCATTTAAGAATGATTCGGTCCACTGTCTTTGGGGCCCTTCAAAGCTGTAGAAATGTTTTGGTCCCTTCTCCAGATCTGTGCCTCGACATAATCGTGTCTTGGAGCTCTACGGACAATTCCTTCGACATCATGGCTTGGTTTTTGCTCTGACAATGCACTGTCAACTGTGGGGCTGTCTGAAATATTTACACAGGGACACTCAAAGTCAATCTAAATTAATCGTCTTTTATTTGTCAGCTCGCTGGAGAGCTTCTAACCAACTCAATGCACCATAGTACACATCTCAATCAGGATCTCTGCTTAGGCAGTTGTCTTATATACGGTATTCACAGACAAGTTATATTTGCATGATTTAGGATAATCAATGAATCATTACCGTTTTGTTTAATTCATGTGACCGACCAATACCTCAAGGCTTCTCTCTAAGCTGAGACCTTGAAATGGAGATCTCTTTCATTCTCAAAACAAGGTCTGGGCCTACTGCAAAATTGAAGCCACTGATAGTGAGGATTCGTTCAGTCAGCCACTTGCATGAACACAGAAATTGATTTGTAGAATAGCACATGAATAGAACACAGAGATTTGTTATAAGGAAAGCACAGACATTAAAATGTCCATTACAGGAACTTGTTATATAGACGTGTGCCTTTCCAAATCATGTCCAATCAATTGAATTTATCACAGGTGGATTCCAATCAAGTTGTAGAAACATCTCAGGGATAATCAATGGAAGCAGGATGCACTTGAGCTCAATTTTGAGTCTCATAGCAAAGGGTCTGAATACTTATGTAAATAAGGTATTTATGTTTTTTATGTTTAATAAATTTGCTAAAATAAAAAAAGTTTTGCTTTGTCATTATGGGGATACTGTGTGTAGATTAATGAGGAAATGTAGGAAAAGTCAAGGCGTCTGAATGCTTTCTGAATGCACCATATATGAATGAAGCGCTTGCTTTTTCTTACCTAGCATTGATTTATGGGACATTTCATTTATGGACATGTTTATATTCATATTTCTTACAAAACAGTAAGTAAACCTAAACTGTTAAGAATGTTTGCTCTTGATTGTTTTATGATGGCTCAAACTACAATTCATAGCTTCTGCCTAAGTATCCTCCTAACAATTTGTCAGCCTAAATTAGAATTTAAAGGCAGCACTTATGCCTGCCCTGCAGAAATAGAGAGATTTGAGCATGAAAGCTTCAGTAGAAGAATCCAAACAAAGCAAAGAAGGAAAAAAAAAAACTCAAATGTGCCTGTGCAGTCCAAAGGGGTGTGGTTTAGGCTTTCTCTGAACTCAACAGGAAGTAGAGCTCTTTGCGCAATAGAGTAACCATGAGAATAAGTGTGCAGTAAGAAATTCTGGAGTGAGCAGTGTGTTCTATTAATTCTCTTTACTGAGTGTTGCACAGGATCTGAGCTCAATGGCTGCGTTTCTTCTTTTGGCTGGAATGGTAGTGGTGGGCTATATGATTTTTCATAATATCTTTGTCAAAGGGGCAGTATGCAAGAGCAATGTGAAACTGCATGGGAAAACTGTAATTGTAACAGGTGAGCCTGTTTTTGTCTGCTTTCTGTGTTTCCCTTCATTGACAGGAGGAAAGTTAATGTCACTGTTATGTAATAATGTTGAGTAGATGTAATGTCCTTTGCCTATACATAATTTAATATATATAGTGTTGTTAAATTCATTTAACTTTGTTTATTATTATTTGTATTTTTTTTTACGTTTTCCCTGGTTATAAAACTCAACAAATTACTCTTTCTGCGGCAAGCTATAGGGGAGACTGGGGGCAATTGTAACACCTTGAATTTCTCCAAACAGAAACAAACGAGTGATGAAACTCTCTCAGTAAATGCCCATTTAGGTTCTCTCCCTGCTTGAAGAGTTTCAGGCAAATATCTCAATATTTGTTAGGGGTAAAGTGTGTTTTTTCCCACCAACTGTATTTTTCTTGTACTGTCCTGAGCGTTAATGTTTAAGTATTCAAACTAGCATAGTGATGAAAATGATCTGTAAGATAAAAATTGACATGATTGATGTGTCACAATTGTCTCTTGCTAGGCACATGAGGTGTTGTGTCATGGTTGGGGGCAATTGTAACTCAGTGTTAAAATGAACATGATCCAAACAGCCAAATGATGGGGGAGGGGGCGGGGGGGAGTGAATTAAATGATTCAAAACTAACATTAAATCACCTTGGCGTCCTGTAGAGTGGTAAATATGTTGTAAACAGTTATCATTTGGGCACAATCGGACTATTCAGATGTTTTGAGAGGAACCGAATGGCCATCCACAAATAGGGGTGTTACTGTAAATATTGGTTATGTAGATACTATATGTATATAATATAATCATTCATAAACAATGTATTTGAAGTTAATGGAGTTTATTTGGTTTATTTTTTTGGTGTTACATTTCACCCTAGCTACTGTTACAATTGCCCCTGGCACGGTGACAAATGTAACATCCCGATTTTAGAGATTAAAATCAAGATTGTAATCTGACCGTTTTATGTACAGACCTATAAATGGTATGAATGTTTAGGAGACTGATGTAAGTTCTTATATCAAAAAATGACTTCCGTAGTTCAAGTGGTCTCTGAGCAATAGAGTAAAATATGTTTATTTTTCATAAATATATATTTTTTTTACTATTTCTCCCGGTCTCCCCTACATTGCAGTAATCCTAATAATACTAATTCTACAGGAAGTAACACAGGCATAGGGAAGATGACAGCGCTAGATCTGGCCAGGAGAGGTGCCAGGGTCATCCTGGCCTGCCGCAACAAACAGAGAGCTGAGGCTGCGCTCGCTGACATCAAGAGGGTGAGGAGAGATTCAACAATCTCTGACCTACTTGACATTAGCAGATTTTGTTATTTCATCACAACCTTCATGTGGTGGCTGTGAAAAGAGGAAATTTGGAAAATGTTCAAGAAATTTGGACCGAGTAACAAAGAAATGTGTGTCCTGTAGGAGAGTGGGAGCGATGAGGTGGTGTTCATGCATCTGGATCTGGGCAGTCTGAAGTCTGTTCGCTCCTTTGCTGAAACCTTCCTAAAGACTGAGCGCAGATTGGACCTGCTCATCAACAATGCAGGTAAAGGAGGCTTGAGGAGGTGTTGTTGGACCTCTCTCTCTCTGGGTGTATCTCAATGGTCCTAAACGGCTTCCTTTCCCTCTACTCTATCCTTTATTTGCACTGGCATGACAGGTGAAAGCAATACACCTGTCCTGTTCCTTTGCATCAATGCAGGATGAAGGAAAGGCTGTGAGGAGATGAGGCTACTAAAGACTAAGACTATTAAGATGCACCCTGAACTCCCATCAACCTCCCATAGAAGTGATTATGGATGAATAATGGCTCGTTTCCATGTTTCCTCTCAGGTATTTACATGCAGGGCAGCACAGAAGACGGCTTGGGGATGATGTTTGGTGTCAACTACATCGGTCACTTCCTGTTGACCAACCTGCTTCTGGACCGTCTGAAGGAGTGCGGTCCGAGTCGAGTGGTCAACGTGGCGTCCTTGGGCCATAATTTTGGCAAAATTGATTTCAACTGCTTGAGCACTCACAAGGAGTTAGGTGTTGGCAAGTCTGCCACGGACGTCTTTAACATCTATTGCAACAGCAAGCTGTGTAACGTTGTCTTCACCCATGAGCTGGCCAAGAGACTGAAGGACACAAATGTTACCTGCTACAGCCTCCACCCTGGTCAGTGCTGCTAAGTCAGCCGTCCAATTTCATTTGACCATGTATAAAACTTTTGAATGTAACGATATCTGCAGTTTTCAAGTTAGTTGTTGGTTGAATGTAACGGTATCTGCAGTTTTCAAGTTAGTTGTTGGTTGAATGTAACGGTATCTGCAGTTTTCAAGTTAGCTGTTGGTTAAATGTAACGGTATCTGCAGTTTTCAAGTTAGTTTTTGGTTGAATGTAACGGTATCTGCAGTTTTCAAGTTAGTTGTTGGTTGAATGTAACGGTATCTGCAGTTTTCAAGTTAGTTGTTGGTTGAATGTAACGGTATCTGCAGTTTTCAAGTTAGTTGTTGGTTGAATGTAACGGTATCTGCAGTTTTCAAGTTAGTTTTTGGTTGAATGTAACGGTATCTGCAGTTTTCAAGTTAGTTGTTGGTTGAATGTAACGTTATCTGCAGTTTTCAAGTTAGTTGTTGGTTGAATGTAACGGTATCTGCAGTTTTCAAGTTAGTTGTTGGTTAAATGTAACGGTATCTGCAGTTTTCAAGTTAGTTTTTGGTTGAATGTAACGGTATCTGCAGTTTTCAAGTTAGTTGTTGGTTGAATGTAACGGTATCTGCAGTTTTCAAGTTAGTTGTTGGTTGAATGTAACGGTATCTGCAGTTTTCAAGTTAGTTGTTGGTTGAATGTAACGGTATCTGCAGTTTTCAAGTTAGTTGTTGGTTGAATGTAACGGTATCTGCAGTTTTCAAGTTAGTTGTTGGTTGAATGTAATGGTATCTGCAGTTTTCAAGTTAGTTGTTGGTTGAATGTAACGGTATCTGCAGTTTTCAAGTTAGTTGTTGGTTGAATGTAACGGTATCTTCAGTTTTCAAGTTAGTTGTTGGTTGAATGTAATGGTATCTGCAGTTTTCAAGTTAGTTATTGGTTGAATATAACTGTATCTGCAGTTTTCAAGTTAGTTGTTGGTTGAATGTAATGGTATCTGCAGTTTTCAAGTTAGTTATTGGTTGAATATAACTGTATCTGCAGTTTTCAAGTTAGTTGTTGGTTGAATGTAACGGTATCTGCAGTTTTCAAGTTAGTTGTTGGTTGAATGTAACGGTATCTGCAGTTTTCAAGTTAGTTTTTGGTTGAATGTAACGGTATCTGCAGTTTTCAAGTTAGTTGTTGGTTGAATGTAACGGTATCTGCAGTTTTCAAGTTAGTTGTTGGTTGAATGTAACGGTATCTGCAGTTTTCAAGTTAGTTGTTGGTTGAATGTAACGGTATCTGCAGTTTTCAAGTTAGTTGTTGGTTGAATGTAACGGTATCTGCAGTTTTCAAGTTAGTTGTTGGTTGAATGTAATGGTATCTGCAGTTTTCAAGTTAGTTGTTGGTTGAATGTAACGGTATCTGCAGTTTTCAAGTTAGTTGTTGGTTGAATGTAACGGTATCTTCAGTTTTCAAGTTAGTTGTTGGTTGAATGTAATGGTATCTGCAGTTTTCAAGTTAGTTATTGGTTGAATATAACTGTATCTGCAGTTTTCAAGTTAGTTGTTGGTTGAATGTAATGGTATCTGCAGTTTTCAAGTTAGTTATTGGTTGAATATAACTGTATCTGCAGTTTTCAAGTTAGTTGTTGGTTGAATGTAACGGTATCTGCAGTTTTCAAGTTAGTTGTTGGTTGAATGTAACGGTATCTGCAGTTTTCAAGTTAGTTTTTGGTTGAATGTAACGGTATCTGCAGTTTTCAAGTTAGTTGTTGGTTGAATGTAACGGTATCTGCAGTTTTCAAGTTAGTTGTTGGTTGAATGTAACGGTATCTGCAGTTTTCAAGTTAGTTGTTGGTTGAATGTAACGGTATCTGCAGTTTTCAAGTTAGTTGTTGGTTGAATGTAACGGTATCTGCAGTTTTCAAGTTAGTTGTTGGTTGAATGTAATGGTATCTGCAGTTTTCAAGTTAGTTGTTGGTTGAATGTAACGGTATCTGCAGTTTTCAAGTTAGTTGTTGGTTGAATGTAACGGTATCTTCAGTTTTCAAGTTAGTTGTTGGTTGAATGTAATGGTATCTGCAGTTTTCAAGTTAGTTATTGGTTGAATATAACTGTATCTGCAGTTTTCAAGTTAGTTGTTGGTTGAATGTAATGGTATCTGCAGTTTTCAAGTTAGTTGTTGGTTGAATGTAACGGTATCTGCAGTTTTAAAGTTAGTTATTGGTTGAATGTAAAGTAGAATAAGAGGACTAATGTTCCAGTCAAAGCTCTTCTCTGTCCTGGCTCCCCAATGGTGGAACAAGCCCTAATGTCAGGACAGCGGACTCCCTGGCCATCTTCCGACAAAGTCTTAAAACCTGTCTCTTTTAAGCGATTATGTTATTGTCTCACCTAGCTATCTTAAGATGAATGCACTAATGTAAGTTGCTCTGGATAAGAGCGTCTGCTAATTGACTAATATATATTTTTTTTTTTATGGATGAATAACTTAACTCTAGTGCTTGTGTCTTTTTCTCCTAGGCATAATCGAAACTGAGCTGGGCCGTTACGCCAACTCTGCATTTTTAATGCTGTTGAAGCCCATCTCAATGTTGTTCTTCAAGAACTCTGTGGCAGGGTCTCAGACCACTCTGCACTGTGCCCTGCAGGAGGGCCTGGAGCCCCTCTCTGGATGCTACTTCTCTAACTGTACAGTCAGGAACGTCTATCCTAAAGCCAGAGATGATGCGGTGGCCAAGAAGCTATGGGAAGTCAGTGAGAGTCTGTGTGGACTCCTGTGAAAGCCTCCCACTGTGATTCAAGCTCTCCTCATTGTGCAAGATGATTTTTGAAATTTGAGTGGACTTGCCCTTTAAATCATTCAACCATGTCAAAGAAATTCTAAAAGTGCTTACTCCGTGTGATTAGTATATAGGACTGATCTTGTGCATTAACTTCTAAGTTCTTACCATAGGTTACTTAGGGTGTTCCACTCTGCCCTAGTAGATATATCTGGAACATAATTAAACGACCCACCCAAAACTGTGCATGCTGGAATGAATTCAATCATGAAGTGGTAAAAAGGATGAAGAAGCATAGGCCTACTGGGCAATTCAAGACTTGGAAATAAAGTATGTGTTCCTCAATGAGGCTGTTGTATATTCATTGGTTGTATAATAATTGTGCCAGCACTGAACAGTGCATCCATTCATATTTTAGATAATGTAATCCCGTGGTTAAAGATCATGTGCACATGGCCGAGGAGCTGATGCTGTTTGTTGCCTTGATCATGTGCATTTGAATAAAAAAACAGGGGTGGAAAGAGTACAGATATCTCACTCAAGTAGAAGTACTGTTACTTTAATACAATTTCTACTCCAGTTGAAGTCAAACAAATGGTGTAAAAAAACGACTTCAAGTAAAATGAATTGAGTTACTTTTAAAATATAAACATTGTCCTTGATAATGATCTAATTTTGCTAAGGTTACCTGAATATTGTTACACATTTTCCTTGCATTCAATTGAAAAAGGAATAGAGGCAATGAATTATAAGTCACATCTGTATGTAAAATTATTAACATTTTAATATAAACATTCAAAGCAAATCAAATGTATTGATACATTTTTTTTTAACTATACAAAATAAAGTGCATAAACAAAGTTTCCAGACGTCAATATATTTCAGTCTCCAGAAATAAACATGTCTAATTCTTTCAACCATTCAGCAGTCCCTCATTCATCCTTCTATTACTTGTTACTTGTCAATGGGACCAGCTGACATTCACTCACTCACCCTTTCACTCTTTCCTTCACTCACTCCCTCACCCAAACTCACTGCACAAACTCCCTCTTTCACTCACTCACTCCCTCACCCAAACTCACTGCACAAACTCCCTCTTTCACTCACTTGTCATCAGTGGTGGAAAGAGTACTGAAATATCCTACTCAAGTAAATG
The DNA here is from genome assembly GCF_045791955.1 of Oncorhynchus clarkii lewisi. NCBI lineage: Eukaryota > Metazoa > Chordata > Actinopteri > Salmoniformes > Salmonidae > Oncorhynchus > Oncorhynchus clarkii. The sequence continues at coordinate 25,857,304 of NC_092173.1, read as the reverse complement.
TACAGTTTAATACAATTTTACTCATGTAGAGGTAAAATTACTAACTTTGAAAACTACTTTAAAAAGTACAAGTACTCAGAAAAACTGCTCAATTACAGTAACGAGAGTAGTTGCAATTAATTACTTTACACCTTTAAAAAACATAGGCTTGTAAAATATGTAATAATGTATGAATCATTTGTGATTGAGAGGCCTAAAGGGGAAGTAAACTACTAGTGCCAATAAATGGTTTAGATTAGATTTACAGTGGTCACCAAACCATTCCTAGTCGATCACCAAACATTTCTTATGAAAAAGGCTTGCGTTCTCATTAGTTTTATTAGTTTTATTCAGCAGCGCTAGCGCCGGGAAGGCAAAGTGTTCCCATGTTGAACCATTTCATGTTTCTCAAGATATAACTCCGTTTACCCGGCAGGCCCAGAGAGCAAATCAAGTGTACCTATTATCTACCGCTCGCCAAACAGATAGCTCAGATTACCGTGTCTGAAGTTTTCTTGCGCCATTGACTAGAGACTCAACGGATAGAGCAAATAGATTTTTTAACGAGTAAATTCATGTTTAAATTGTTAGCACTGTCAACACTTTGTTCAACAGTTTTATAAGCCACAAAATGTGCGTTTTGATAGGCTTTCGGGGTTATTTGTCTTTTTTAATATCGAGGAATAGTACAATTTCTCTGGTCATAGGAGTAACAACATTAATTGCTGCATGAGGCAAAATGTATGCAGTGTGAGTTGAGTCATTAGCTGGGACTGGAAGACTGTCGGATTTCCTCAGTCGAGGGAGGAGGAGAGGAGGGACGGTGAGTCGGGTGAGGTGCAGCTTCACGGCTGCTCCCTCCTTCCCCGCAGACTGACCATCAGATGCTGGCCACCTGTACAGTAAAAAAACGATTTATTATGCTCACTCGGCTCACAAGCAATACCACATATTATATATTACTAGTGTGATCATATAGGCCTACCTACATTTTTAAAATTGCAAAATGGCCTGAGAAGAACAACATTGGCAGGGCAATTCAAGCGTAGTTAATATGTAGTGATCATGTATTGGCATGGTTTTTTAATTAAGTTTTTTTTTTTTTTTTTTTTAATCTGAGATGTTAATCTCGAATTTCACTTTCCATCCGAAAGTGATCTATGCCCTCAATATGGAGCCGATTTTCATGGAGATTACAAAAACGACATCTGGTGGAATTACTTCCGTACTGCAGGTATAAATTAAACCCGGAAGCTGTTGAGGGCGTAATAAAAACAAAAACAGCACATGCCGTATGTTAGCCAGCTGAACTTTGATAGCTTTCAAACTAAATTACATTCCCGAATTCGGAAACAACGCTCGGTACTGTAATAATGTCGGTTTTGCTATCTATTCTGGCAGTAGGGATTGCGTTGTATTTGATACTTTATTACAATGTGATCAGGGGATCAAGATGCACGAGCTCTGTGACACTTAAAGGAAAGACTGCTATCGTAACAGGTTAGTTAGGCACATTTTGTTGCCTTACTATGTGATGGGACTGATTTAGTGTGCGCACGTTTTAAGTGCGTTCATGTGGAAGACCTTTACATTAACATGTGTTTTGTTGTTCCCTAGGGAGTAACACTGGTATTGGAAAGGCTACTGCTTTGGATTTGGCCAAGAGAGGTGCAAGGGTCATCCTTGCCTGCCGCAGCAAACAGAAAGCTGAGGCTGCTGTCTATGATATCAGAAGGGTTAGAGGAGCCTTATTGATAACATAATAATCAAAATATTATGTTGTGGCATAGCCATCTCAATACATACTGATCAGGGATTTGTTTGCCCTGTGTGAAAATGTATGGTGTTGGAAATCCACTGTTTGATTCCTCCTCTGTTCTATAGGAGAGTGGGAGCAATGAGGTGGTGTTCATGCATCTGGATCTGGGCAGTCTGAAGTCTGTTCGCTCCTTTGCTGAAACCTTCCTGAAGACTGAACTCAGACTGGACCTGCTCATCAACAATGCAGGTATGGCAGAGAAAGAAGGAATGTAAACATTCATTCCCAATACATAAAACACACTTTCTCTATTCAGTGAACCCTATTGAATCAAATGTGACACATCTCTTCTTACCCTATGGATAAAATAATACACACATTTTAAGACAAATATAGAAATACTTGGACATTATGTGTAGCCTTACTCCCTGTCTCTGGTCTCACTGTCTGTCACCTTGAACTACCTCATACCCCTGCACATTGACTCAGTACTGGTACTCCTTGTACATAGCCTCGTTATTGTTATTTTGTGTTACTATTTCCTTTTTTTATTTAGCACATATTTTCTTACTTTTTAGCTCTACATTGTTGGGAATGGGCTCATAAGTAAGCATTTCAAGGTACCCTCTATACCTGTTGTATTCCGCTAATGTGACCAATAAAATGTGTTTTGTTTCAGGAATGCTGGGGCCTGGCTACACTGAGGATGGGTTCGGCATGGTGTTTGGTGTCAACCACTTAGGCCACTTCCTGTTGACCTGCTTGCTGCTGGACCGGCTGAAGGAGTGTGGTCCTAGTCGTGTTGTCAACGTGTCGGCTCTCCTACACCGGCTAGGCTCTGTCGACTTTGGCCTCCTGGGTACCCACAAGGACCTGGTGTCAGGCCAGTCCACCTGGCATAACTTCAGGGCCTACTGCCACAGCAAGCTGTGCAACGTGCTCTTCACCCGGGAGCTGGCCAACCGCCTGGAGGGGACCAGCGTTACCACCTACAGTCTCCACCCAGGTCAGTAGCTCTCCACCTTCAGCCTCCACCCAGGTCAGTAGCTCTCCACCTACAGCCTCCACCCAGGTCCGTTGCTCTCCACCTACAGCCTCCACCCAGGTCAGTTGCTCTCCACCTACAGCCTCCACCCAGGTCAGTTGCTCTCCACCTACAGCCTCCACCCAGGTCAGTTGCTCTCCACCTACAGCCTCCACCCAGGTCAGTTGCTCTCCACCTACAGCCTCCACCCAGGTCAGTTGCTCTCCACCTACAGCCTCCACCCAGGTCAGTTGCTCTCCACCTACAGCCTCCACCCAGGTCAGTTGCTCTCCACCTACAGCCTCCACCCAGTTCAGTTGCTCTGCCTTGGAGAACCTAGAAGGGATCCTTCTTACTTGGTTTTACATTTGAGCTTTTCTGTAATCTATATGCAGTCTGTTTGATGTTTCAGATGGCTAGTATGTGTCAAGTGTGTATTGTATAGTGTGTTTTTACACAGCAGTACTGCGTTTGCAAAACATTGCAGACAATGTGGTTTATTCTATTCCATCCTATCGCATACTAAATTACCATTTGTCATTTAGGGGTCATTCACACTGAGTTCGGTCGCAACCTGAAACTATGGCAGAGGCTCTTTCTAGAGCCCATCTCTAAGCTTTTCTTCATGGATGTTGAGAGGGGAGCCCAGACCACCCTACACTGTGCCCTCCAAGAGGGGATCGAGCCGCTGAGTGGACGCTACTTCTCTTCATGTGCTCTACAGGAAGTAGGCGCCAAGGGGCGGGACGATGCTTTGGCTAGGAAGCTGTGGGAGGTGAGTGAGAGGCTATCCAACCTATCCTGAGAGACTCTGATTCTAGCCATGGCAAAGATTTTGGAATATACTGACAAGATATTGAACTGTCCACTATAACAATGGTAATCAATGTCCATGAAGGACTCTCTCTCTCTCTCTCTCTCTCTGACTAATGCCTTGTTATCACCAATGATGCCTTGTAACTTATGATTTTGCTTTGTATATTGGAATTCATTTCATTCACAATGTTATTAAATACTTACGTTCCGTTTCTAATGACCATTTCTTGATCTTAGTCAGCAATGTCAGTTAATAGACTTTGTTAATAAACAAATTATTCCAGGTGATTAATATAGTTAATATAATGTCCTCCTACACCACTACTTCACATTTGTATTTTTGCACGTACGGAAGGAGTCCTCGCTCTTGCTTTGCCTATTTGGTTCCAGTGTCCTTTAACAGCACAGAGGGATAACACTTCAAGTGAACTAACAGCACAGAGGGATAACACTTCAAGTGAACTAACAGCACAGAGGGATAACACTTCAAGTGAACTAACAGCACAGAGGGATAACACTTCAAGTGAACTAACAGCACAGAGGGATAACACTTCAAGTGAACAAACAGCACAGAGGGATAACACTTCAAGTTAACTAACAGCACAGAGGGATAACACTTCAAGTGAACAAAGTCACTTTCCGATGACTGATGTGCCTTTTTGAAGGAGGCCTTACTACAGGTCCAAAGATGGACTTATACCATGTGCTTATCTCACAATATTCAGTGGAGGAATGTTTTCTGAAGAAGAAAGCGCTGTACTGATATGTTTATACTTGTGTGCTTTTAAAGAGAAAGATTTACACTGGTTTTGTGGCACAATGTCATAGATTAGGGATTGATGACTAATGACTGAACTTTCCCACAGTTGTCAGTCAAGTCATTCATAACATTCACTGTGACTGGGTAGCTACACTTACATACTCACCATGAACTTGCAGAAACTGAAGGAACTGGCAGTCATTCTGCTCGGTCATTATGACACGCCATGTGTTCAGCACAGGCTAAGCAGAAGATAGGAGTACTACTTGGGTTGGGTTCCATACAGATTATAAGGATGGACTTTCTTTGGAGGTTACTTATTAAACAAACACAAGTGTTATGTATACATTTCTGTTGAAACACACAACTTTTACAGGCTTTATCTAATCTTTAGTTTTCCATTAACTATGTGAATTGTGAAGATACAGTATGTTACACATTTCTTTTTTGAAACACTTTGTTTTTACATCACAACAGAATATATTACACATTTCAATCTATCAATGATATACATACAAAAATGATAATCTACCAACAATTTTATAGAATGGCAAATAGTCTTTCTGCTTCTGAATGAAAATATAGTATGTGTGTATGTCTGTGTGTACAATGAACAGGTAGGTGTTCATGCCCCTGTGTGGCTGTCATGTTTTCCCTGTACACCAGGGAGCAGTAGCATATCACTGCTCTTGTAGAAACTGCAATTTACCAAGCTGTTCCTTCCTTGCAGTTGTTGCTTGGAGCAAGGTTGTCGAGGACCTTGACCTATGGATTATGTTCATTATGAACACTGATTATTAACACTGGTACACTTGAAAGCGAGGTCAGTTTTGTATGTTAAGAGCTTCGCTCATGTAATTACTCAGGAGGACAGTCTCTGGTGCAGGCTTCAACTTTCACCTCTGTTATGTGTGGGGAGACATGCACCTACTATCGATTTCGCTCGCTCGCTCATTGTCCCTCTCCTTTCTCAGGTGAATAGAGTGGGGGACGACAGACTGGCACAGTGGACTATAGGACAGTGGTGAACTTCCTGTCCTGTTCTGTTCACCTCAGATCCAATAGTTATCAAGCCCTTCTACAGTCGCTGTGCTATACTATCTCAGTCCACAGAATAATTAACACAAGTAGGCAGTTCCTGAACACATTTCTATTTTTTATAGGCCTAATTTCTAGTGATGTCGTGCTCTTGGTCCCATTCAGTGGCATTCTTTTTCAATTGCAATTATGTGAATCAGGTATTTAAGTGCCAAGCTGTAACAAACACCTGCCTGCCCAGTAGCTCTCCAGGACTGAAGCAGGAGACCCCTGTCTTACACTCTGCTCTCCTCTAACAGAGTGGTCTGTCTAATATTATTCCTCCAAATTTCAGATCTGCAGCTAGTTGATAGGTATTCTGTAGTTGATAGGTATTCTGTAGTTGATAGGTATTCTGTAGTTGATAGGTATTCTAGAGTTGATAGGTATTCTGTCACCCTCTCCCCTCCATGGGTTAAGAAACGAGGCATTGATGACCTGCTCTGTTCTTGCTGTTTACTGTGGACATACTCCCAAGCAGAGGCCATTAGGCAGTACAGTACTTAGTGACTGGATTAGTGCTTCAATTAGCTAGCTATCAATTAACATAGAGGGCCCTGATTGATTTACATACTACAGGCCTGATTTACTGAGTGCATCTGTTATTTTCAGAAGACAATACAATATAAAATGCATTACAAAAAAGATGACAATGGTGGAGAGAAGACAACTTTATGTTTTGGTGTAAAAAAACATGTATTTTTTCTCTTGTCTTTTGAAATGAACTGGTGGAAACCTTTCACAGGGTGCTCAGCAAGTCTATAAACACAAAGCCAGAAGGTACTGTTATATCTGGGGAGTGGTGGATGTGTGGTGTGGTCTGTTCTATGGCAGAGCATTCAGGACAGAAGGAAGGAGTAGGATGAGGAAGAGTAGTGGACGGCCCCTGGATCACTGAACCGTGGCATCCACATCACTCTGTATGTGCGCCGTGGCAACGCAGAGCAGCGGTTTCCTCGGCAACTGCAGGGGCCACGTTGAAGTGACAAAAGACTGAGTTCTTGACATGCATGCATGCTACTGTCTGCCTTTTATAAGTTCCTCAGATCTACCATGGATGGATGCCTTATGCTGAGGCAATGTGTTACTCTGGCTTCTGTTCTGCCAAATATGCTTTATATTTATCACACCTCAGAACCTAGACGTCCACTTGTTTATGTTAAGAGATGATGCTAGCATCATGCCATGTCAGGGACGCTTATTAGACCCAACTGAACCCGTTGAACCTTTATGATCGCCTTCTTTGGGCATTATGCATACTATAAAATGTATAGAGAGAGTACAATATTGGTTTGTGTGAGTATGTAACATTTTGTGTGTGCATGTCTGGTTTATCAATGTTTTTAAGCTTTTTAGTTATTTTTAAGACGTGTGATCGAGGGAGAGATGTTGTGATGTAATATTAATGGGAGTGTATGGTACTGGGAGCAGGGGGTGTGGACTTGGTACTGCTGGTAACTGTCAGGTAGGAGAGTAGCTCTGGTGATGGTGTCTGGCCTCGGTTGGGGGTTTGGAGAAACACTGGCTTGTGGGTGGGTAGCAACAAAAGAGTGTTGGTTTATTCAAATTCAGACCTCTCTTCCTCAGGCAATGTGCATCCCTTCACACACCCTTCCAGCCCAGCCTTTATCCGTAACAGAGGAAGTTGATAAATAGAATCATCCTCTGGGTCTTGTTATTTTCTAATCTGCTAATCTGTGATTAACGATGTTTACAAATATGATGCGCCGCAAAGTGTCAGAATCGTGGCTCACACCTTTCTCTGTCATATACCCCCCCCCCCCCCCCCCCAATTCTCTGAGGAGGTCTACTGCTGTACACCGTGTCACATCGCTCCACTGACAGTTTATAAACACCAATGGTGGGAAATTAAGTAGGGATTCCTTTGACTAGTAATTGAAATGGAGACATTAGCAGTAATACGAATAGAGATCACAGAGGTCTGATTCTTTGTGAAGTTGATAAGTAAAAAGTAAAGTTGGCATCACACCAAGATCCCTAATGTGTTTTTAATAGTCACCAGTGTTTTGAGATTGTACTTTAGCTAGACTTGATCAGAGTTTGTATCTGAGTTTGTATATCGTGTAAAAGTTATCTCTGTTCTGTTCACGTTGTAATTAGCATAGTGGTTTCCCACTGTGTCTGGAAATCAACGAGAAACAGACATGGCGAGAAGAAATGTTGCTTTCATAAAAGCTTTATAAACATACATTCAATCACACCACTTAGGTAAATGAACCCATTTCCCATTTTCTGCAATTTGCAGTAATCTAATGAGGTAAAATGTGGCTTGCTGCGAGGGACTGCCAGGGTAAAGGCAGCCTACCAGGAAGGTTATTGCTGTAAAAGCTATCAATTAGGCAGAAACTATAGCATTTTGCAATTGGGTTACTAATTGGCAATTAGATACTCTGAAATAAGTGCATTGTCTTGTTTTACTTGTGTGATTTACTATGAGCTATTGAGGGTATTTACTAAAGGTGAACAGTCAATCCCATTGCAGGGCTGATAGTCCTTCAATGTGGTGTTCTCTTGCTTTTCAAATGGAAAAGGTAAAACTGGAATCCCTGTTCTACACTAAGGCTAGCCTATTTAGTTGGCTTGCTAAAGAAGAGAGGGCAGAGATACCTCAGTCATCAGGGCATACTACATATGATGGAGGACAGAATTAAGAAGCTGAATCCCCTTGTGTTCTGGGTCTGTGTGTGCAAATCGGAGACAAATTCCAATATCTCTCTAACATGGACACAAAAAGCTTTTGGATTGAACTGGGTTTAATTGTATACTGATATCTGTCTGCATTTCTTGCCAGCAGGCAGGTTGAGTTGTAAATCTGTCTGCATTTCTTGCCAGCAGGCAGGTTGAGTTGTATATCTGTATCTCTTTCTTGCCAGCAGGCAGGTTGAGTTGTATATCTGTATGTCTTTCTTGCCAGCAGGCAGGTTGAGTTGTATATCTGTATCTCTTTCTTGCCGGCAGGCAGGTTGAGTTGTATATCTGTCTGCATTTCTTGCTAACAGGCAGGTTGAGTTATACAGTGGGGCAAAAAAGTATTTAGTCAGCCACCAATTGTGCAAGTTCTCCCACTTAAAAAGATGAGAGGCCTGTAATTTTCATCATAGGTACACTTCAACTATGACAGACAAAATTAGAAAAAAAAATCCAGAAAATCACATTGTAGGATTTTTAATGAATTTATTTGCAAATTCTGGTGGAAAATAAGTATTTGGTCTAGAGTTTGTCTCAATACTTTGTTATATACCTTTTGTTGGCAATGACAGAGGTCAAACGTTTTCTGTAAGTCTTCACAAGTTTTTCACACACTGTTGCTGGTATTTTGGCCCATTCCTCCATGCAGATCTCTAGAGCAGTGATGTTTTGGGGCTGTTGCTGGGCAACACGGACTTTCAACTCCCTCCAAAGATTTTCTATGGGGTTGAGATCTGGAGAGTGGCTAGGCCACTCCAGGACCTTGAAATGCTTCTTACGAAGCCACTCCTTCGTTGCCCAGGCGGTGTGTTTGGAGGACAAAGAGGACAAAGAATGATGAGTTGCATCCAAAGAACACCATACCTACTGTGAAGCATGGGAGTGGAAACATCATGCTTTGGGGCTGTTTTTCTGCAAAGGGACCAGGACGACTGATCCGTGTAAAGGAAAGAATGAATGAGGCCATGTATCATGAGATTTTAAGTGAAAACCTCCTTCCACCAGCAAGTGCATTGAAGATGAAATGTGGCTGGGTCTTTCAGCATGACAATGATCCCAAACACACCGCCCGGGCAACGAAGGAGTGGCTTTGTAAGAAGCATTTCAAGGTCCTGGAGTGGCCTAGCCAGTCTCCAGATCTCAACCCCATAGAAAATCTTTGGAGGGAGTTGAAATTCTAGACTTCCACAAGTCTGGTTAATCCTTGGGAGCAATTTCCAAATGCCTGAAGGTACCACGTTCATCTGTACAAACAATAGTACGCAAGTATAAACACCATGGGACCACGCAGCCGTTCTACCGCTCAGGAAGGAGAGGCGTTCTGTCTCCTAGAGATTAACGTACTTTGGTGAAAAAAGTGCAAGTCAATCCCAGAACAACAGCAAAGGACCTTGTGAAGATGCTGGGGGAAACCGGTACAAAAGTATCTATATCCACGTAAAACGAGTCCTATATCGACATAACCTGAAAGGCCGCTCAGCAAGGAAGAAGCCACTGCTCCAAAACCGCCATTAAAAAAGCCAGACTACGGTTTGCAACTGCACATGGGGACAAAGATTGTACTTTGGTCTGATGAAACAGAAATGGAACTGTTTGGCCATAATGACCATCGTTATGCTTGGAGGAAAAAGGGGGACGCTTGCAAGCTGAAGAACACCATCCCATCCGTGAAGCATGGGGTGGCAGCATCATGTTGTGGGGGTGCTTTGCTGTAGGATGGACTGGTGCACTTCACAAAATAGATGGCATCATGAGGTAGGAACATAGTGGATATATTGAAGCAACATCTCAAGACATCAGTCAGGAAGTTAATGCTTGGTCAAAAATGGGTCTTCCAAATGGACAATGACCCCAAGCATACTTCAAAAGTTGTGCCAAAATAGCTTAAGGACAACGAAGTCAAGGTATTGGAGTGGCCATCACAAAGCCCTGACCTCAATCCCATAGAAAATATGTGGGCAGAACTGAAAAAGCATGTGCGAGCAAGGAGGTATTACAAACCTGACTCAATTACACCAGCTCTGTCAGGAGGAATGGGACAAAATTCACCCAACTCATTGTGGGAAGCTTGTGGAAGGCTACCCAAAGCGTTTGACCCAAGTTAAACAATTTAAAGGCAATGCAACCAAATACTAATTGAGTGTATGTAAACTTCTGAACCACTGGGAATGTGATGAAAGAAATAAAAGCTGAAATAATTAATTCTCTCTACTATTATTCTGACATTTCACATTCTTAAAATAAAGTGGTGATCCTAACTGACCTAAGACAGGGAATTTTTACTAGGATTAAATGTCAGGAATTGTGAAAAACTGAGTTTAAATGTATTTGGCTAAGGAGTATGTAAACTTCCGACTTCAACTGTATATACATCCCACAATTAACAGTGCATGTCTGAGCAAAAACCAAGCCATGAGGTCGAAGGAATTGTCCGTGGAATGCCGAGACAGGCGAGGCACAGATCTTTTGTGGAAGTGTACCAACAAATCTGCAGCCTTGAAGGTCCCCAAAAACCCAATGTCCTCATTTACTAAGAATTTGTTGTTAACTGACTTGCCTAGTTAAAAAGAGGTTAAATTTAAAAAATGAAAATCATTCTTAAATGGAAGAAGTTTGGAACCACCAAGACGCTTCTTAGAGCTGGCCGTCCGGCCAAACAGCAATGTGGGAAACGGGCCTTGTTCAGGGAGGTGACCACGAACCCGATGGTCACTTTAACAGAACTCCAGAGTTCTTCTGTGGAGATAGAAGGATAACCTTCTCTGCAGCACTCCACCAATCCGGCCTTTATGGTAGAGTGGCCAGACAGAAGCCACTCATTAAAAGGCACATGACAGCCTGCTTGGAGTTGGCCAAAAGGCACCTAAAGGACTCTGACCATGAGAAACAAGATCCTCTGGTCTGATGAAACCAAGATTGAACTCTTTTACCTGATTGCAAAGCATCAAATCTGGAGGAAACCTGGCACCATCCCTATGGTGAAGCATGGTGTTGGAAGCATCATGCTGTGGGGATGTTCTTCAGCAGCAAGGACTGGAAGACTAGTCAGGATCGAGGGAAAAATGAACGAAGCGGAATACAGAGAGATCCTCAATGAAAATCTGCTCCAGAGCACTCAGGACCTCATACGGGGAAGAAGGTTCACCTTCCAACAGGACAATGGCCCTAAGCACACAGCCAAAACAACACAGGAGTGGCTTCAGGATAAGTCTCTGAGTGGCGCAGACAGAACCCAGACATGAACCCAATCGAACATCTCTGGAGAGACCTGAAAATATTTTTGCAGTGACGCTCCCCATCCAACCTGACAGAGCTTGAGAGGATCTGCAGAGAAGAATGGGAGAAACTCCCCAAGTACAGGTGTGCCAAGCTTGTAGCGTCATACCCAAGAAGACTCAAGGCTGTAATCGTTGCCGAAGGTGCTTCACAAAGTACTGAGTAAAGGGTCTGAATACTTATGTAAAATGTGCTATTTAATTATTTTTTTAAAAACATGTTCATGCAAGTTTCTAAAAAACAGTTTTTGCTTTGTCATTATGGGGTATTGTGTGTAGATTGATATCTATTCAATCCGTTTTAGAATAAGGCTGTAACTTAATTAACAAAATGTGGAAAAGGTCAAGGGATCTGAATACTTTCTGAATGCACTGTATGTAGTACTACACACTGTGGCTGGACCACACAACACCAAGAGTTAGAGTGAGTCATAATAATATAGGCACATGATCCCCACTTAGGCCACAGTAGAAGTTGACCTCTTGCCATGGACGAAAGCCACTCTGCATTGAATATGTGTTTGTGTCTGTCTAAAAGCACAGCCTACATTGCTAGAAGTGTTTTAGTTGTTTTAGTTTGGTGAAAAGGTTTAAATATGAATAGACAGACTTGAGATACTTTTTCTCTGAGTCCTTTATCCACCAACACCATTTATATGTGTAATGTTCAGCAGTGTTGTGTTGTTTTGTGAAATGGTCCACTTAAGTCGCTTCTACAGACTTTCTACTGAAAGACAATAAAAAAAAATCAATTACGTGACGTAAACAACTTCGCCTGGAGTGGGGTGAGTGAACGGGCCTCTTTTGACAGCTCAAGGCTGCTGTGTTTGTGTGTATTCCATTGGAAATTGATAGAGAAATTCTGAAGGAAGCATCGGTATCGATCAGGCTCTAATTGCACCTCTCGCTGGCTCGCTGAAGAAAAGCCTCCATCCTGGCAGGCCAGCACGGCTCAAAGCCAACCGTCATCTGTGCAATTAACACCGAGCTGTGTTCACAATGCACTGAATGAACGTCTCGGCAGCAGCCGCTTGTGTGTGTTTACCGCAGCAGCACAGGAATCTGGGATATCTCAGTAACGCATGTTTGTTTGCAGAAGGTCATTGTTAGTTATTTTGTGAAAAAGAGGGTTGTTGTTGGGGGGAGGGGATACGCAGAGAGATGTCTAAAAAACCACACAACCTCCAAAGAAGACTTTAAACATTAGCTGAGTGTTGCCATGAAAACACATCCTGACAGCACAAGGTTTTTCTAGGGGGTGTTCAGACCTTTAATTACCGACAACAGTTAACTAACTCTCCTTGGCTCGGAGAGACTGAGACAGCCAAGGCAAACGTTTACCAACCGATGTGTGGAGCACTCAAATGTAAAAATAAATCAATCAAAAAACGGTCCCTGTTCGAAAACACACAATAAGTAATGTCTCTTAAACCTTTTAATTTGCAGCTAATTGGCTGTAATTGCTGCAGCTGCTGTGGTCTCACTGGCTGGATCGCCACGCCGCTGCTGCTGCCCCTCAGTTTATCCACAAGTGCTTTTCTGTGGAGATTCATTCACCGGCGGAACACTGCTATGCCTGTCTCTTACATTTGTCAGGCCTATCTCGTTAGGAGGAACGTCCTCGACCATATGTGACGAGGGGGCTGGAGCGAAGGGTGGAGGGGGGTTGAGAGGGGGACTGCAGCTGACTGGCCTGACGTCCATGATGTCTGTTTGGGGGTCTAGAGTGCCCCTCAGGTGGGGTTTTGTAAATCTGATTAACTCTGAGACCTGTTTACAGAAACAACTATATATGAGTAGTATGAGACTGGCGACCACAGCAGCTGATGCATGGAGTCTCTACGCCCACTCTCACCTGCTGCCCCAGAGACACAGCAATGCTCTTCATGTCTTATTGGAAAATACATCTGGTTCATCCCTGAAATAAAAGATCAGGTGGTTTGAAATGATTAGATCTGCATTCTTTGTGGCTTGATTAAAGTGTGTGAGAGGGAGGACGTGGCCAAGTTTGTGTCTACGCTCATGTCCTTTACTGAACATATGTGTGTCTGTTGGGCTGTACTCAACAAGTGAGGGGGAGGGAGGTGCACTCCCGCACCCACTACCTCCCTCTCACGCCAACCCTGTGCTGCTGGCTGCTGGGAAGGGAACAGACAGCAGACAGGACAGAGTGATCAAAATCGGTCACTGGCTATCGATCGGGTCCTTATCGATCAGGTGGGCAGCGGGAGGCCAGGGGAAGGGAAGTCTGATCCTCGTCCCAGCAATTGTTTAGGGTCACTGACAAATTCAATTGCCTATCAGGGACCGATCATGGGAACAAACGTCTGCTGTCGATACATGGGCTTTGCCCTGTGGTAGCTGTCACTCAGTATCACCCCCATTTTGAGCATGGGGGCTTGGTCAGTAGGCCAGGGTGGGTGTTAGGGGGGACAAACTCATGTCCAGAAGTGATCCAGTCAGATTTTGATAATGTACTTCAGAAAGTATTCGTACCCCTTGACTTATTCCACATTTTGTTTTGTTACAGCCTGAATTCAAAATGAATTAAATAGATTTGTTTATAATGACAAAGTGAAAACAACATGTTTTTAGACAATTTTGCAAATGTATTGAAAATTAAATACAGAAATATCTTATTTACATAAGTATTCACACCATTGAGTGTTAGAATCACCTATGGCAGCCTTTTTGGGTAAGTCTCTAAGAGCTTTGCACCCCTGGATTGTACAATATTTGCCCATTATTCTTTTCAAAATTCTTCAAGCTCTGTCAAATTGGTCGTTGATCATTGCTAGACAACCGTTTTTAAATCTTGCCATAGATTTAAGTCAAAACTGTAACTCGGTCACTCAGGAACATCCAATGTCTTCTTAGTAAGCAACTCCATTGTAGATTTGGCCTTATGTTTTAGGTTATTGTTCTGCTGAAAGGTGAATTAATCTCCCAGTGTCTCGTAGAAAGCAGACTGAACCAGCTTTTCCTCTATGATTTTGCCTGCACTTAGCTACATTCCGTTTATTTTTTACCCTGAAAAACTCCCCAGTCCTTAATGATTACCAGCATACCCATAACATGATGCAGCCACCACCACTACTTGAAAATATGGAGAGTGGTACTCAGTAATGTGTTGTATTGGATTAGCCCCAAACATAACACTTTGTATTCAGGACAAACAGTTAATTGCTTTGCCACATTTTTTCAGTAATACTTTAGTGCCTTGTTGCAAACAGGATGCATGTTTTGGAATATTTGTATTCTGTACAGGTTTCCTTCTTTTCCCTCTGTCATTTAGGTTAGTATTGTGGAGTAACTACAATGTTGTTGATCCATCCTCAGTTTTCTCCTCTCACAGACATTAAACTCTGTAACTATTTAAAAATCACTATTGGCCTTATGGTGAAATCCCTAAGCGGTTTCTTTCCTCTCCGGCGCCTGTATCTTTGTAGTGACTGAATGTATTGATATATCATTCAAAGTGTAATGAATAACTTCACCATGCTCAAAAGAAGGAATTCGATGTCTGCTTTTTTATTTTTAAAACCTTCCTGGCCTTTGTGGTTTAATCTGTGTTTGAAATTCACTGCTCGACTGAGGGACCTTACAGATAATTGTGTGTGTGGTGTACAGAGATGAGGTAGTAATTCAAAAATCATGTTAAACACAGAGAGAGTCCATGAAACTTATTCTGTGACTTATTAAGCACATTTTTACTCCTGAACTTATTTAGGCTTTTCATGACAAAGTGGTTGAGTACTTATTGACTCGAGACATTTCAGTTTTTTATTTTTTATTAATTTGTAAAAATATCTAAAAACATAATTTCACTTTGATCTTATGGGGTTGTGTGTGTGTGTGTGTGTGTGTGTGTGTGTGTGTGTGTGTGTGTGTGTGTGTGTAGGCCAGTGATACAAAATCTGAATTTAATCAATTTTAAATTCAGGCTTGTAACACAACACAATGTGGAAAAAGGCCAAGGGTGTGAATATTGTGCTTTCTGAAGGCACTGTAGGCTACAGCTGTGTGTAGGCTACAGCTGTGTGTAGGCTACAGCTGTGTGTAGGCTACAGCTGTGTGCAGACTGGAAAACATGAATGGTCAAACCTCTTGCTTGTAAACTCAGGGATTTAGATTTTGTTGGTTGAAGCACAAGTTGTACAGTAATATCAGCGGTGACTTTCCTGAGCTGTAGCATAACATCTCCTGGCTCCAAACAGGGCAGGTAATCACACGTAGTTACAGCGTTTAAAACCCCCACCAGACCTCTCAACTCGTCATGCACCCCTTTCTCCACCAAACCTCCTACATGTAATACTCTGTACATCACTGACCTTTTTTTTTCTTTCAATTCTGTGATTATCAGAATGGGAAGGACTGTTTTGTATTGTAAACTGCTCAAGCTTCTAGTAAGGATTATGCAATAGAAAGCACAGGACTCAGCAGCGCAACCACTCATGTGCAGTCAGTTTTATTTTAGGTCATATTGATGATTAGTTGGTCTACTTTGTCGTCACTTGATGGGTCTACTGTCACGTGACTGGCATACATCTGACTGTTGCCGCTGATGTTTGTCCAACCTAGTGTATGGATTTCACACATACTGAACACCTCTACATTGCACATCTATGTTTACACAGTGGCAGTGTCCCAAATGGAACCCTATGGGCTCTTGTCAAAAAGGCTGTGTTTACACAGGCTGCCCAATTCTGATCTTTTGCCCAATTATTAGCAAAAAAGCTGATCTGATTGGTTAAAAGACCAGTTAGTGGAAAAAGGTCAGAATTAGGCTGCCTGTGTAAACACAACCATGGTATTATATGTCATCAGGGACACAGTGACGTTTATGACTTCTACGTCTCGTCCCCAGCTGGGCTGACTGTCCTGTATCCTAAGCCAGCGGAGAGCGGCAGGCAGACAAACGGATAGTAACGTCGTGGCTCGGAATTAAGTGTGACTCGGGGCACTTCGTTAACTAATTACTGAAAACAGAAGCCCTCGTTTTTTGCCCCTCCCCCCACCCCCTTTCTCACACACCCAAACATCCCATCAACATCCCCTCCCTCCCCTCCCGCCTTGTGCTTTTGATAAGGCTTGCACCCTTGTCAACAAACGCGTATTTAATTAGTGTTGATTGTTGTTAGCGTGTTCAATAGTTATTAATTAGGCCGGGGAGGGGCCCCAGCTCATCTTGATTGCATGCCTGGAGCTGTGTGACACGTTGTGCCGTTTCACACTCCACAGTGACACAGACATACGCTACCAACGCTGTGAAAATAGAAAAGAGAGGGAAGGAGAAAATGAGAGGGGGTCATTTTCAAGGATTAGTGTCTAGCACCTAGCTATGTAAACCGGGGGAGCTAAAGGAGGACAGGCTCATTGTAATGGCTGTAATGAAATAAATGGAACAATATCAAACATATGGAAATCACATGTCTGATTGTAAAGAGAAGGAATGTTGCATTACAGAGAACAAGGGTATGATGCTGGAACATAAATTAATCCCAGTTATTTGTAGAGGAGGGATCCGCCACCATCTACAACCTAGGCTCCACAATCTACAGTCACATTTCATTTATCTGGCTATTTTGGCAAGTTTATCTCTCGAAATATCAACTTATATGAAAAAGTAATAAACTACTACGAATCCATTTATGTGTAACAATTAAGAAAAATACATTTCTAAAGTATTTTTTTTATTTTTAGGATTGTCTGTGATTGGTCCTAATTGGAGGGGCCTAATGGGAGGGATATGTAACCTGAAAACTTGCAGTTATTGGCAGAGAAGTTTGAAACTCTCTTTCTTATTGGTCTTTTAACTTACACTGCCATGTGATGTCGCCAGTCAGGCCAAAACTCCACCCTTGCAAAACGAGCAGAAATTTCAGTCTGCCTTTTCAAACAGCTCTTACACTGAAAGGGTATTATCATCATTTTCACATTTCACAGTATTATTGCAACCTCATAGTGTGGAAATATACACTGAGTGTACAAAACATTAAGAACACCTGCACTTTCTATGACATACTGACCAGGTGAATCCAGGTTAAAGCTATGATCCCTTATTGATGTCACTTGTTAAATCCACTTTAATCAGTGTAGATGAAGGGGAGGAGACAGATTAAAGAAGGATTTGTAATCCTTGAGACCATTGAGACATGTATGTCTGCCATTCAGAGGGTGAATGGACAAGACAAGCGATTTAAGTGCCTTTGAACAGAGTATGGTAGTAGGTGTCAGGCACACCGGTTTGTGTCAAGAACTGCTAAGCTGCTGAGTTTTTCACTCTCAACAGTTTCTCGTGTGTATCAAGAATGGTCCACCACCTAAAGGACATTCAGTCAACTTGACACAACTGTGGGAAGCATTGGAGTCAACATGGCCCAGCATCCGTGTGGAACGCTTTCGACACCCTGTAGAGTCCATGCACACATGCATCTATATGTATAAGATGAGGTTGCTCCACAGATATCATGTGTGTTTATGTATATGATGAGGTAGCTCCACAGATACCATGTGTGTTTATGTATATGATGAGGTAGCTCCACAGATATCATGTGTGTTTATGTATATGATGAGGTAGCTCCACAGATACCATGTGTGTTTATGTATATGATGAGGTAGCTCCACAGATATCATGTGTGTTTATGTATACGATGTGGTAGCTCCACAGATGTCATGTGTGTTTATGTATATGATGTGGTAGCTCCACAGATGTCATGTGTGTTTATGTATATGATGTGGTAGCTCCACAGATGTCATGTGTGTTTATGTATATGATGTGGTAGCTCCACAGATATCATGTGTGTTTATGCATATGATGAGGTAGCTCCACAGATATCATGTGTGATTATGTATATGATGAGGTAGCTCCACAGATATAATGTGTGATTATGTATACGATGAGGTAGCTCCACAGATATCATGTGTGATTATGTATATGATGAGGTAGCTCCACAGATATCATGTGTGATTATGTATACGATGAGGTAGCTCCACAGATATCATGTGTGTTTATGTATATGATGAGGTAGCTCAGCTCCACAGATATCATGTGTGATTATGTATATGATGAGGTAGCTCCACAGATATCATGTGTGTTTATGTATATGATGAGGTAGCTCCACAGATACCATGTGTGTTTATGTATACGATGTGGTAGCTCCACAGATATCATGTGTGTTTATGTATACGATGTGGTAGCTCCACAGATGTCATGTGTGTTTATGTATATGATGTGGTAGCTCCACAGATATCATGTGTGTTTATGCATATGATGAGGTAGCTCCACAGATACCATGGGTGTTTATGTATATGATGAGGTAGCTCCACAGATATCATGTGTGTTTGTGTATACGATGAGGTTGCTCCATAGATATCCTGTGTGTTTATGTATATGATGTGGTAGCTCCACAGATATCATGTGTGATTATGTATACAATGTGGTAGCTCCATAGATATCATGTGTGTTTGTGTATATGATGTGGTAGCTCCACAGATAGACGACTGGGCAAAAAATATAATTTCCCTTCTGTGTGCCTCAGGATTTGTCTCTGGGTTCATTCTAAACTTCTGCAGTAGGGTGCATTTCCTGCTGTTCAGCTGAGCATATACCCTCATTCGGAGGCGGTGAGCAGCTCTGCCTATTAAAATGTAAATTCCCTCTCGGTGCAGTGGTGGCAGCAGCAGCAGGCCCAGACTGTGGAACTCAGTGGGGGAGGAGGGGAGACCTGGGTGGGGGTGTGATGGGGGTACAGGCATGATCTATATTTCACTCTTCTGCTCTACTCTTCAGATAGGCAGGTTGACTGTTGAATGTAAAGCTGCCATAGCCAGTGTTCATTACAACATGGCTGATAGACAGGTGACTCTTTATAGTGCATTCGGAAAGTATTCAGGACCCTTGACTCTTTCCACATTCTGTTACGTTACAGACTTATTCTAAAATGGATTAAATAAACATGTTTTTTTCATCAATCTTCACTCAATACTCCATAAAGCGAAAACAGATGTTTAGAAATACCTTATTTACTTAAGTTTTCAAACCATTTTATATGACTGAAAATGTAGCCCAGGTGCATCCTGTTTCCATTGATCATCCTTGAGATGTTTCTACAACTTGATTGGAGTCCACCTGTGGTAAATTCAATTGATTGGACATGATTTGGAAAGGGACACACCTGTCTATATAAGTTCCCACAGTTTACAGTGCATCTCAGAGCAAAAACCAATCCATGAGGTCGAATGAATTGTCCGTAGAGCTCCAAAACAGGAACCTGCCAGTGTGTTGTGATTATTGGAATATATTTTTGTATTTTCAAATGTTATCACATGTTCTGTGCTTCAGGTGCTTCATTCAACTCAATGCCTTGCATGTTTTGTATTAGATTCAGGCACCTGAAGTTTTCCATACATTAGGGAAATAGTATGATGCCTCATACCAGTCACTAGATGGAGCTGTGAACCTATAGGACCCCGTAGAGAAATGTTGCATTGGCTCTGTTATTTTCAGAGCTGGGATCTCTATGCCCCTATAGACAAGAAGAAAATACATTGTAGCGCTTTTATACACATAGAAAACGTGTTAAAATAATGCTTTAGGCTGTTTCTGGATTGCATTTATTTCTGTGATGACAAAACACATTGTGTCTCCAACACGTAACTTTTTTCGACATACATGACTCATTGAAGAATATGAAAAACCTTTCAAAATGACTGTTGTATTATCAATTTTTTATATGATGTAGTGTACATGGTGTAATGCTGCTTTATTTTTATCTATGTGTCAGTGGTTCTCCTCCACAGTGTCTCAGTGGCTCTCCTCCAGTGTCTCAGTGGTTCTCCTCCACAGTGTGTCAGTGGTTCTCCTCCAGTGTCTCAGTGGTTCTCCTCCACAGTGTATCAGTGGTTCTCCTCCAGTGTCTCAGTGGTTCTCCAGTGTCTCAGTGGTTCTCCAGTGTCTCAGTGGTTCTCCTCCACAGTGTCTCAGTGGTTCTCCTCCACAGTGTCTCAGTGGTTCTCCTCCACAGTGTCTCAGTGGTTCTCCTCCAGTGTCTCAGTAGTTCTCCTCCACAGTGTCTGTGGTTCTCCTCCAGTGTCTCAGTGGTTTTCCTCCAGTGTCTCAGTGGTTCTCCTCCACAGTGTCTCAGTAGTTATCCTCCACAGTGTCTCAGTAGTTATCCTCCACAGTGTCTCAGTAGTTCTCCTCCACAGTGTCTCAGTGGTTCTCCTCCACAGTGTCTCAGTGGTTCTCCTCCACAGTGTCTCAGTGGTTCTCCTCCACAGTGTCTCAGTGGTTCTCCTCCACAGTGTCTCAGTGGTTCTCCTCCACAGTGTCTCAGTGGTTCTCCTCCACAGTGTCTCAGTGGTTCTCCTCCACAGTGTCTCAGTGGTTCTCCTCCACAGTGTCTCAGTGGTTCTCCTCCACAGTGTCTCAGTGGTTCTCCTCCACAGTGTCTCCGTGGTTCTCCTCCACAGTGTTGCGTACACAGATTTGCAGATGTTATTGCAGGTGCAGCAAAATGCTTGTGTTTCTAGCTCCAACAGTGCAGTAATACCTAGCAATACAAATACAAAAAAAAACAATACACACATAATCAAGAAAAATTGAGAAATATCAGAATGAGACATATCAGAGACCAGAATATATACAGTACCAGTCAAAAGTTTGGACACACTTATTCATTCAAGGGTTTTTACTATTTTCTACATTGTAGAATAATAGTGGAGACATAACTATGAAATAACAGTAAAAAAAAAAAAAAAAAGTGTTAAACAAATCAGCTTCATGAGGTAGACACCGGGAATGATTCGATATGTGTTATTTCATAGTTTGGATGTCTTCATTGTTATTCTACAAAATCAAGAAAAACCCTTGAATGAGTAGGTGTGTTCAAACTTTTGACTGGTACTGTGTGTGTGTGTGTGTGTGTGTGTGTGTATGTATGTATGTATGTATGTATGTATGTATATATATATAACGGACCTCTGAGACTATCACAGTGCAGGTGCATTTATACGGAGACTTGATTACACACAGGTGGATTGTATTTATCATCATTAGTCATTTAGGTCAACATTGGATCATTCAGAGATCCTCACTGAACTTCTGGAGAGAGTTTGCTGCACTGAAAGTAAAGGGGCTGAATAATTTTGCACGCCCAATTTTTCAGTTTTTGATTTGTTAAAAAAGTTTGAAATATCCAATAAATGTCGTTCCACTTCATGATTGTGTCCCACTTGTTGTTGATTCTTCACAAAAAAATACAGTTTTATATCTTTATGTTTGAAGCCTGAAATGTGGCAAAAGGTCGCAAAGTTCAAGGGGGCCGAATACTTTCGCAAGGCACTGTGTATATATATATATATATATATATACACCTACTCATTCAAGGGTTTTTCTTGATTTTATATATATATATTGACTTTATTGTTGTTTTCATTCCTCAATCTATACACATTATCACATAATGACAAAACAAAAACAGTCTTTTTGAGATTTTTCCTCATAAAAATAAATAAATAAAATTGATATCACATTTACAGAAGTATTCAGACCCTTTACTTAGTACTTTGTTGAAGCACCTTTGTCAGCGGTTGCAGCATCAAATCTTCTTGGGTATAATGCTACAAGCTTGGTACACCTGTATTTGGGGAGTTTCTCCCATTCTTCTCTGCAGATCCTCTCAAGCTCTGTCAGGTTGGATCGGGAGTGTTGCTGCACAGCCATTTTCAGGTCTCTCCAGACATGTTCGATCGGTTCAAGTCCAGGCTCTGGCTGTACCACTCAAGGACATTCAGAGACTTGTCCTGAAGCCACTCCTGCTTTGTCTTGGCTGTGTGCTTAGGGTTGTTGTCCTGTTTGAAGGTGAACCTTCACTCAAGTCTGTGGTCCAGAGTGCTCTGGAGCAGGTTGATGCTGCCACCACCATGCTTCACCGTAGGAATGGTGCCAGGTTTCCTCCAGATGTGACGTTTGGCGTTCAGGCCAAAGAGTTCAATCTTGGTTTCATCAGACTTGTTTCTCATGGTCTGATAGTCTTTAGATGCTTTTTGGCAATCTCCAAGTGGGCTGTCATGTGCCTTTTTTACTTAAGAGTGGCTTCCGTTTGGCTACTCTACCATAAAGGCCTGATTGGTGGAGTGCTGCAGAGATTGTTGTCCTTCTGGAAGGTTCTCCTATCTCCACAGAGGAATTCTAGAGCTCTGTCAGATTGACCATCGGGTTTTTGGTCACCTCCATGACCAAGGCCCATCCTCCCTGATTGCTCAGTTTGGCCGGGCGACCAGCTCTAGGAAGCATCTTGGTGGTTTCAAAGTTCTTCCATTTAAGAATGATGGAGGCCATTGTATTCTTGGGGACCTTCAATGCTGCAGAATTATTTTCTTACCCTTCCCCAGATCTGTGTCTTGATGCAATCCCGTCTCAGAGCTCTACGGACAATTCCTGTGACCTCATGGCTTGGTTTTTGCTCTGACATGCACTGTCAACTGTGGAACCTTTTATATAGAGAGGCTTGTGTCTTTCCAAATCATGTCCAATCAATATAATTTACCGCATGTGGACTCCAATCAAGTTGTAGAAACAATTCAGGGATGATCAATGGAAACAGGATGCACCTGAGCTCAACTTCGAGTCTCATAGCAAAGGGTCTGAATACTTATGTAAATAAGGTATTTTTGTTTTTAATTTTTAATACATTTGCAAAAAAATCGAACAACCCGTTTTCTCTTTGTCATTATGGGGTATTGTGTGTAGATTGCTGAGGAAATGTGGTATTTTAATACATTTTAGAACAAGGCTGTATAAACACTGGCATCCGAAAGTAGTCAGACCCTTGACTTTTTCCACATTTTGTTAAAGAAATTATTAACTGTCGTTTCACTTTGCTTATTTCAGCTGTTCTTACCCTAATATGGACTTGGTCTTTTACCAAATATATATGTATACCACCCCTACCTTGTCTCAATACAAGTGGCTGGGTCAAATGCATTAAGAAGGACTGAAATGCAACAAATTAACTTTAGCAAGGCACACCTGTTAATTTGAATGAATTCCAGGTGACTACCTCATGAAGCTGGTTGAGAGAATGCCAAGAGTGTGCAAAGCTGTCATCAAGGTAAAGGGTGGCTACTTTGAAGAATCTCAAATATAAAATATATTTTGGTTTGTTTAACATGTTTTGGGTACTACATGATTCCATATGTGTTATTTCATAGTTTTGATGTCTTCACTATTATTCTACAATGTAGAAAATATTAAAATAAGGGAAAACCCTTGAATGAGTAGGTTTGTCCAAACTTTAGACTGGTACTGTACCTTTTTAATAGTGTGTTTTGTATATAAACATTATTAAAGTGACAAGTGTTCAATGACTAGAATACTGTACATATAAAGTGGGTAAAACCGTTTGTAAACATTATTAAAGTGACAAGTGTTCAATGACTAGAATACTGTACATATAAAGTGGGTAAAACCGTTTGTAAACATTATTAAAGTGACCATTGTTCAATGTACGTAGGTCAGCAGTCTGTAAGGTGCAGGATAGAGCATCGGGTGGTAGCCGGCTAGGACAGTGACTAAGGCAAGTGGTGTCTTTTTAACAGTCTGATGGCCTGGAGGTAGAAGCTGTTTCTCGGTCCTGGCTTTAATGTACCTGTACTGTCTCCTCCTTCTAGATGGTAGGGGGTAAACAGGCTGTGGCTCGGGTGGCTGAGGTCCTTGATGACTGCAAGCATGTCAGGGTTTAGTAATATGCTGAAATGGGCAGTGTGTGTTAGGGTGGCTATGGTATTCACTTGGCATGCTCTGCTGTCCATTGTTTTACAATAAGCAGCATTGATTTAGCAGTTTATGCATGGCAAAGGCAAAGGACAATGTAATGTCTCTTATGCCTCCTGCTCTTTGAGTGCTGCTGAACGTGACAGTCCTCACTGTGACATTGGCTTCTTTGTTAAGGACATCCTCTTACCATTTTAACCAATGCATACCCCAAAGCCTGATGATGTCTTGGGAATATCACTAATCCAACTAACATACCTATTTTCAGAACATTTTCTGTTAAATTAACATTCATGAAGGCTACAAGGTGCAACAAATCCAGTTCTATACAGTTTTGTAACTAAAACTGCCCCTTCTGTGTGGTCTTAGTCATCTTTAACTGTTTATTTAAACTCACCATAATGTGGAAAGATCTGTGTGAGAATGAAAAAGCTAATCGGGATTAGCCTACAACTGACCGGCCATACGGTCTCCTATAGCAGCCATGCTGTACTGGAGAGGGATGCTTGGTCTGATTGGTGAACATGTTTTCTTATGGTTGTTCAGTGTGGGCATTCAATAAGCAGAGAAATTACTCTGGTCAGTCAAATTCTTATAATTTCTGTGCACTGCAGATGTAGTATCAGAGACACAGCAGTTGTAGACAATAGACATAACTGCTTCTTGGAGTGAGTTTTGAAACGCCCAAGCCCCATCACCAGAGGTAAGTGCCCCACAAAATGCTGTGCATCCTTCTCAAAATGAAATGGTTTATGCCCTTTCAGGGAGACGGAGGAGTTCAAAATTGTTTGCCTGTCTTCTCCGGCAAAAATAATTCAGGGTCCAGCCAATTGACAGACCCATTGCAATTTAAAAGACGCCTCGAAACATCTTTTAAGTAATAAGAAGTCGTTTTAGAAATGGCAGTTAGACTAGGCCTATTTCGAAAGGGCCTCCATTCTGTGTGAAATGGTCCATTCAGCAGACAGGCGAACATACCGACCAAAAAAAGAGAGGCTGAATGATTCTCAGGCCTTTTGAACCTGGAGTTCAAATATCATTGTGAGAGCGTCTCTCCGAGTGGTAGTCACCAAATACTGCTGTTATTGCTGATTGAAAAACCACAAGGACCCTCATAAAAGCACTGCTAGTGCCCTAGAAAAATGATATAAAATACTCCTCTGTCCTTTCTGTCAAAATGTTGTGTTTCACATTTGCAGTTCACTGCACCCAGACTCACAACACAATTATTTCATATAAAAAAGAGAACTGGGATTTTATGGACAAAGCCATTTGATTTAAAATGACAGATACTAAGGCACCATCTATACACTCCTGAAGGACCTTGAATCATATTTTTGTACGATGAACCTTTTCGACCACCTTTTGGTCAACATTCTTTTGTTGGTGTAGTAATTTGTGTGTTGTCATTTATGGGTCATCTAGTATATTGATTGTGTTGTCTGGTATGGGACAGGTTTTTCATGGACTGCTACCATTATGTTAAAGTGCCCCTCCACACCCCTGATGTTGATCATCAGTTTACACTGATCAGAATGTTTTGTACAGATTTGTACAGTGTCTCCCAGTTCAGCACTTTGTTGAGGACACTTTTCTGGCCAATCATTTTATCAAATTGAAATTGAAATGTCATATTTCAGAAAAATAGCCCTAATCCTTGCATGAAAATCACAGTTAAGAGAAACCAGGAGTATCGCTAACAATGTTCAACTGTTCCCAGTGTAGTTGGAAAGTGTTTTTGGTTGAAGTTGTTTTGAAGTGGACGCAGAATAAGCCTTGCCTCCCATTATGAGCTTATCCTCGACCTGTTCCCTTAATAATGTTGTGTGTGGGGTGGGATACTGTCAATAATCCCCCCACCCCCCCGCCTGCCCACACCCACCCACCCCCACACACACACACACACATGCTCCTTCCCGAGTGGCGCAGCGGTCTAAGGCACTGCATCTCAGTGCTAGAGGCGTCACTACAGACCCTGGTTCGATTCCAGGCTGTCTTACAACCAGCTGTGATTGGGAGTCCCATACGGCGGCGCACAATTGGCCCAGCATCGTCCAGGTTTGTGTTTGGCCTGGGTAGGCCGTCATTGTAAGTAAGAATTTGTTCTTAACTGACTTGCCTAGTTAAATGAAGGTAAAAAAAAAAAAGTTTAAAAATAAATAAATCCCTACCCTCACCCCATTCCTCCAGAATGAGGCAAGACTCCTGGTCGCTCTGCGCAGTTAAACACCTTGTGATTTATTGTGCTTTAATTTGGACGCCCCCTCCATTGTTTTGCGGCACGCCGTGCAGGGCTGCCCCGCTGACAGTTATTTCTGTCGGTCGGTGTTGATTCTGCCTGAGCTAATGGCACTCTCTTTCTACTCCCCTGTTTAGCCTGAATACGACAACCAATGATGTGTGTGTGTGTGTGTGTGTGTGTGTGTGTGTGTGTGTGTGTGTGTGTGTGTGTGTGTAAGTAGGAAATAAACAGCAGTTCCTATTTACCCTGCCAATTTCACTTGACGGCGCTCAGCGAGGCGTATTGAAATGAACCGGGCCCCTGTCTAATATGTGTGAAAGGCTGGGGGCCGGCGGTGGCAGAGATAGATTGTAGCAGGCAATTACGCCGGTCCGGCTTCTGATTAGAGAGCGTCCAACTCGCCGTCCTCTCCCCCAGCCAGCCTTACTGCTGCCTCTTATCGTGATGAGGGCGCAGATTGGGCCAGACATTGTTTGATTGCTTTCAGACATGTTTTCTAAATCCAACCGCCACACAGCAGCGGCCGCTAGCCAGGCCATTTCCTCACACACTACCTGCCTGCTTGGCTGGCTCACCGTAATGTAACCCACCCACATTGTTCTACTCCTCCTGACCACTCTGTTTATTCTGGTTCTCTGTTCTCCTCTTTGTCTTTCTCTTTGACTGCCTATAGTCTCGCTCTCTCTCTTTCTCTCTAGCTCTCTCGCTCGCTCTCTATTCAATGCAATTCAAGGGGCTTTACTGGCATGGGAAACATATGTTAACATTGCCTAAGCAAGTGAAGTAGATAATATACAAAAGTGAATTAAACAATAAAAATGAACAGTAAACATTATACTCAGAAGTTACAAAAGAATGAAGACATTACACATGTCATATGTGTATACAGTGTTGTAACAATGTGCAAATGGTTAAAGTACAAAAGGGAACATAAATAAATATGTGTTGTAAAAGGGCAACCAGTGTTTGTTCTTCACTGGTTGCCCTTTTCTTGTGGCAACGGGTTACAAATCTTGCTGCTGTGATGGCACACTGTGGTATTTCATCCAGTAGATATGGGAGTTTATCAAAATCGGGTTTGTTTTCAAATTCTTTGTGGTTCTGTGTAATCTGAGGAAAATATGTGTCTCTAATATGGTAATATATTTGGCAGGAGGTTAGCAAGTGCAGCTCAGCTTCCACCTCATTTTTTGGGCAGTGAGCACAGCCTGTCTTCTCTTGAGAGCCAGGTCTGCCTGTGGCGATCTTTCTCAATAGCAAGGCCGTGCTCACTGAGTGTCCAGGTGGAATTTGTATTTGTGGTCCTGGCGACTGGACCTTTTTTGGAACACTATTATTTTGGTCTTACTGAGATTTACTGTCAGGGCTCCGGTCTGGCAGAATCTGTGCAGAAGATCTAGGTGCTGCTGTAGGCCCTCCTTGGTTGGTGACAGAAGCACCAGGCTAGTTTTTTCAAACAGAAATTTGCCTCCTGTAGCTCTAACTCCAAAAAGTTTTGGGACACTGTAAAGTCCATGGAGAATAAGAGCACCTCCTCCCAGCTGCTCACTGCACTGAGGATAGGAAACACTGTCACCACTGATAAATCCACGATAATCGAGAATTTCAATAAGCATTTTTCTAAGGCTGGCCGTGCTTTCCACCTGGCTACCCCTACCCCGGCCAACAGCTCTATGCCCCCTGCAGCAACTTGCCCAAGCCCCCCCACTTCACCCAAATCCAGACAGCTGATGTTCTGAAAGAGCTGCAAAACCTGGACCCGTACAAATCAGCTGGGCTAGACAATCTGGACCCTCTCTTTCTAAAATTATCCACCGTCATTGTTGCAACCCCAAATTACCAGTCTGTTCAAACTCTTTCGTATCATCCGAGATTCCTAAAGATTGGAAAGCTGCCGTGGTTATCCCCCTCTTCAAAGGGGGTGACACTTTAGACCCAAACTGTTATAGACCTATATCCATCCTGCCCTGCCTTTCTAAAGTCTTCAAAACCAAGTTAATAAACAGATCACTGACCACTTCGAATCCCACCGTACCTTCTCTGCTGGGCAATCCGGTTTCCAAGCTGGTCACGTGTGCACCTCAGCCACGCTCAAGGTACTAAACAATATCATAACTGCCATCGATAAAAGACAGTACTGTGCAGCCGTCTTCATCAACCTGGCCAAGGCTTTCGACTCCGTCAATCACCGTATTCTTAGACTCAACAGCCTTGGTTTCTCAAATGACTGCCTCGCCTGGTTCACCAATTACTTTTCAGACAGAGTTCAGTGTGTCAAATCGGAGGGCCTGTTGTCCGGACCTCTGGAAGTCTCTATGGGGGTACCACAGGGTTCAATTTTCGGGCCGACTCTTTTCTCTGTATATACCAACGATGTCACTCTTGCTGCGGGTGATTTCCTGATCCACCTCTACGCAGACGACACCATTCTGTATACAACTAGCCCTTCTTTGGACACTGTGTTAACTAACCTCCAAATGAGCTTCAATGCCATACAACACTCCTTCCGTGGCCTCCAACTGCTCTTAAACACCAGTAAAATCAAATGCATGCTTTTCAACCGTTCGCTGCAAGCACCCATCCGCCAGAATAGCATCACTACTCTGGACGGTTCTGACTTAGAATATGTGGACTACAAATACCTAGGTGTCTGGCTAGACTGTAAACTCTCCTTCCAGACTCATATTAAACATCTCCAATCCAAAATTAAATCTAGAATCTGCTTTCTATTTCGCAACACAGCCTCCATCACTCACGCCGCCAAACATACCCTCGTAAAAATGACAATCTTACCGATCCTCGACTTCGGCGATGTCATTTACAAAATAGCTTTCAATACTCTACTGCAAACTGGATGCAGTCTATTACAGTGCCATCCGTTTTGTCACCAAAGCCCCTTATACCACCAGAGCTAAAGATGATGTTAAAGAGTTTTAGTATAGCCAATTGGAATTTGTTGTCTGTATATTTTATAATTTCAGTGAGGATGCCATCAGTACCACAGGCCTTTTTGGGTTGGAGGGCTTTTATTTTGTCTTGTAGTTCATTCAAGGTCATTTGAGAATCCAGTGGGTTCTGGTGGTTTTTAATAGTTGATTCTAAGATTTGTATTTGATCATGTACAGTATATCACAAAAATGAGAACACCCCTCACATTTTTGTAAATATTTGAATATATATTTTCATGTGACAACACAGAAGAAAGGACACTTTGCTACAATGTAAAGTAGTGAGTGTACAGCTTGTATAACAGTGTAAATTTGCTGTCCCCTCAAACTAACTCAACACACAGCCATTAATGACTAAACCGCTGGCAACAAAAGTGAGTACACCCCTAAGTGAAAATGTCCAAATTGGGCCCAAAATGTCAATATTTTGTGTGGCCACCATCATTTTCCAGCACTGCCTTAACCCTCTTGGGCATGGAGATCACCAGAGCTTCACAGGTTGCCACTGGAGTCCTCTCGGAGCTGGTGGATGTTTGAGACCTTGCACTTCTCCACCTTCCGTTTGAGGATGCCCCACAGATGCTCAATAGGGTTTAGGTCTGGAGACATGCTTGGCCAGTCCATCACCTTTACCCTCAGCTTCTTTAGCAAGGCAGTGGTCGTCTTGGAGGTGTGTTTGGGGTCGTTATCATGTTGGAATAGTGCCCTGCGGCCCAGTCTCCGAAGGGAGGAGATCATGCTCTGCTTCAGTATGTCACAGTACATGTTGGCATTCATGGTTCCCTCAATGAACTGTAGCTCCCCAGTGCCGGCAGCACTCATGCAGCCCCAGACCATGACACTCCCACCACCATGCTTGACTGTAGGCAAGACACACTTGTCTTTGTATTCCTCAGCTGGTTGCCACCACACACGCTTGACACCATCTGAACCAATTAAGTTTATCTTGGTCTCATCAGACCACAAGACATGGTTCCAGTAATCCATGTCCTTAGTCAGCTTGTCTTCAGCAAACTGTTTGCGGGCTTTCTTGTGCATCATCTTTAGAAGAGGCTTCCTTCTGGGACGACAGCCATGCAGACCAATTTGATGCAGTGTACGGCGTATGGTCTGAGCACTGACAGGCTGACCCCCCACCCCTTCAACCTCTGCAGCAATGCTGGCAGCACTCATACGTCTATTTCCCAAAGACAACCTCTGGATATGACGCTGAGCACGTGCACTCGACTTCTTTGGTCGACCATGGCGAGGCCTGTTCTGAGTGGAACCTGTCCAGTTAAACCGCTATATGGTCTTGGCCACCGTGCTGCAGCTCAGTTTCAGGGTCTTGGCAATCTTCTTATAGCCCAGGCCATCTTTATGTAGAGCAACAATCATTTTTTTCAGATCCTCAGAGAGTTCTTTGCCATGAGGTGCCATGTTGAACTTCCAGTGACCAGTCAGTATGAGGGAGTGTGAGAGCGATGACACCAAATTTAACACACCTGCTCCCCATTCACACCTGAGACCTTGTAACACTAACGAGTCACATGACACCGGGGAGGGTAAATGGCTAATTGGGCCCAATTTGGACATTTTCATTTAGGGGTGTACTCACTTTTGTTGCCAGCGGTTTAGACATTAATGGCTGTGTGTTGAGTTATTTTGAGGGGACAGCAAATGTACACTTATACAAGCTGTACACTCACTACTTTACATTGTAGCAAAGTGTCATTTCTTCAGTGTTGTCACATGAAAAGATATACTCAAATATTTACAAAAATGTGAGGGGTGTACTCACTTTTGTGATATACTGTATATGTTTTTTGCTGTTTGTTCTTTGTTATAAAGCCCAAAAGATTGGAGACGTGGTTTACCCATACATCTCCCTTTTGGATAGATAGGTCTTCGTGTTGCTGTTTGTTTAGTGCTTTCAAATTTTCACAGAAGTGGTTAGAGTCTCTGGATTCTTCCATTACGTTTAGCTGATTTCTGAGGTGCTGTTCCTTCTTTTTCCGTTGTGTATTTCTGTGTTGTGTATTTCTGTGTTGTTTTAGTGATTCACTATAGTGAAGGCATAGACTCAGGTTTTCTGGGTCTCCTATGTTTTTGGTTGGACATGTTTCTCAATTTCTTTCTTAGGTTTTTGCATTCTTCATCAAACCATTTGTCATTGTTGTCCATTTTCTTCAGTTTTCTGTTTTTAGATTTTTAGATTTGATAAGGATGCTTTGAGGTCAAATATACTGTTAAGATTTTCTACTGCCAAGTTTACTGCTATTACAGTGGAACGTTTTATCCAGGAAGTTGTCTAAAAGGGATTGAATTTGTTGTTGCCTAATTGTTTTTTGGTATGTTCTTTCTCTCGCTGTCTCTCTCTCTCTTTCTCGCTGTCTCTCTTTCTCTCTTGCTCTATCCCTCCTTCTCTCCGCTCTCTCCTCTCTCTTTCTCTCTCTCTCTCCGCTCTCTCCTCTCTCTCTCTCGCTCTCTGTCTCTCTCTCACTTCCCCTACTCTGGTCTCACTTTGAACAACCTGATTTGAAATATCAATAGGACATTGAATGACCAATGATGCAGAGCATTGCTGTGTCTTTTTATAGACAAAGACTTCAGTAAACACTCCCTGTCATCACTATATGCCCTGAGTGATGCACATAACACAGTAGTCTATGTGCTGTAGAATGAAACGGGACTCATTCAGCAGTGCTTTCTTAGATCTGTGAATTCTACCTCGTGTGTGTGTGTGTGTGTGTGTGTGTGTGTGTGTGTGTGTGTGTGTGTGTGTGTGTGTGTGTGTGTGTGTGTGTGTGTGTGTGTGTGTGTGTGTGTGTGTGTGACCAATGCAAAGTTTATTTGAATGTGGCCTTTGCAAGTGTTAGTAATGCGGTGTGGTTCTGTGGAACCGTGCTTCCTTGGTGGTTCCTGAGCTTGTCCACCACTTTATCTCTCGCCTCGGGGGAGCCAACTGCCGATGTCTTCAGTGTCCTATTACATCATAAAAAAGCATCAGTTATTAAGAGCGTTAGAATAACATTCAGAGGAAAATGACTTTGAAATGGGAAACTTTATTTTTTCCTCCCCACACCACCTATTTGATTTACCCCTCAATAGTATTTCACTTTGATATCGTTTTCCACATAAAACAAACCTTTTTGCTGGAAGCAAGCTGCTGTCTGCTGAAGTGTGTCGGCTATAAGAGAGACCATATCACCTTGGCTCTGGAGCCTTTCCTACAGAAATGGATACGCTGTCATCAGCATTAAGGAAACGGCCAGATGATAAGTCTAGTATTTTGTTTGTGTCTATGTGTGTGTGTGTGTGTGCCCCTGTATTTGTTTGTGTGTGTAATATGTGTATGTGTGCATTCAGCTGAAGAGGCCATTGATAGCTCGTCTGGTTCTGTAGATTGGTGCTCAAAGCCCAGTGTCTACTCCAGCAGTTCTGCAGCACTGTCAGCTGGCAGATGTGCAACTCTAGGCTGAAGGCAGCAACAACCGTCAATCAAAGTGGGCCTGGTGTCAGGATGTTTAAGAGCTGGCCTGGTTCATTAATTCCATTACTCATCACTGGACACAGAGAGACACTGTGGAGGACAACCACAGAGAACCACTGAAACACTGGAGGAGAACCACTGACACACAGTGGAGGAGAACCACTGACACACAGTGGAGGAGAACCACTGAGACACTGGAGGAGAACCATTGAGACACTGGAGGAGAACCATTGAGACACTGGAGGAGAACCATTGAGACACTGGAGGAGAACCACTGTCACACGGTAGAGGAGAACCACTGCCACACGGTAGAGGAGAACCACTGAGACACTGGAGAAGAACCACAGACACACTGTGGAGGAGAACCACTGGCAACCACATACACTATGGAGGATAACTACATCACTATGGAAGAGAACCACAGCCACTATGGAGGAGAACCACAGAGAACCACAGACACACTGTGGAGGAGAACCACAGAGAACCACAGACACTATGGAGGAGAACCACAGAGAACCACAGACACTATGGAGGAGAACCACCGAGAACCACAGACGCACTGTGGAGGAAAACCGCATACACTATGGAGGAGAACCACATACACTATGTAGGAGAACCACAGAGAACCACATACGCACTGTGGAGGAGAACCACAGAGAACCACATACGCACTGTGGAGGAGAACCACAGAGAACAACATACACCATGGAGGAGAACCACAGAGAACCACAGACGCACTGTGGAGGAGAGCCACAGAGAACCACAGACACTAAGGAGGAGAACCACAGACACGCTGTGGAGGAGAACCACAGACACACTGTGGAGGAGAACCACAGGGATCCACAGACACACTGTGGAGGAGAACCACAGACAGTGGGGAGAACAAGTATTTGATACACTGCCGATTTCACAGGTTTTCCAACTTACCTTTAAAGCATGAAGAGGTCTGTAATTTTTATCATAGGGACACTTCAACTGTGAGAGACGGAATCTAAAACAAAAATCCAGAAAATCACATTGTATGACTTTTAAGTAATGAATTTGCATTTTATTGCATGACACAAGTATTTGATACATCAGAAAAGCAGAACTTAATATTTGGTACAGAAACCTTTGTTTGCAATTACAGAGATCATACGTTTCCTGTAGTTCTTGACCACGTTTGCACACGCTGCAGCAGGGATTTTGGCCCACTCCTCCATACAGACCTTCTCCAGATCCTTCAGGTTTCGGGGCTGTCGCTGGGCAATACGGACTTTCAGCTCCCTCCAAAGATTTTCTATTGGATTCAGGTCTGGAGACTGGCTAGGCCTCTCCAAGACCTTGAGATGCTTCTTACGGAGCCACTCCTTAGTTGCCCTGGCTGTGTGTTTTGGGTCGTTGTCATGCTGGAAGACCCAGCCACAACCCATCTTCAGTGCTCTTACTGGGGGAAGGAGGTTGTTGGCCAAGATCTCGCGATACATGGCCCCATCCATCCTCCCCTCAATACGGTGCAGTCGTCCTGTCCCCTTTTGCAGAAAAGCATCCACAAAGAATGATGTTTCCACCTCCATGCTTCACGGTTGGGATGGTGTTCTTGGGGTTGTACTCATCCTTCTTCTTCCTCCAAACACGGCGAGTGGAGTTTAGACCAAAAAGCTCTATTTTTGTCTCATCAGACCACATTACCTTCTCCCATTCCTCCTCTGGATCATCCAGATGGTCATTGGCAAACTTCAGACAGGCCTGGACATGTGCTGGCTTGAGCAGGGGGACATTGCATGCGCTGCAGGATTTTAATCCATGACAGCGTAGTGTGTTACTAATGGTTGTTTTTGAGACTGTGGTCCCAGCTCTCTTCAGGTCATTGACCAGGTCCTGCCGTGTAGTTCTGGGCTGATCCCTCGCCTTCCTCATGATCATTGATGCCCCACGAGGTGAGATCTTGCATTGAGCCACAGACGGAGGATGATTGACCGTCAACTTGAACTTCTTCCATTTTCTAATAATTGCACCAATAGTTGTTGCCTTCTCACCAAGCTGCTTGCCTATTGTCCTGTAGCCCATCCCAGCCTTGTGTAGGTCTACAATTGTATCCCTGATGTCCTTACACAGCTCTGGTCTTGGCCATTGTGGAGAGGTTTGAGTGTGTGGACAGGTGTCTTTTATACGGGTAACGAGTTCAAACAGGTGCAGTTAATATAGGTAATGAGTGGAGAACAGGAGGGGTTCTTAAAGAAAGACTAACAGGTCTGTGAGAGCCGGAATTCTTACTGGTTGGTAGGTGATCAAATACTTATGTCATGCAATAAAATGCAAATGAATTACTTAAGTCATACAATGTGATTTTTCTGGATTTTTGTTTTAGATTCCTTCTCTCACAGTTGCAGTGTACCCATGATAAAAATTACAGACCTCTACATGCTTTGTAAGTAGGAAAACCTGCAAAATCGGCAGTGTATGAAATACTTGTTCTCCCCACTGTACACTGTGGAGGAGAACCACAGACACACTGTAGAGGAGAACCACTGAGAACAACATACACTATGGAGGAGAACCACAGACACACTATGGAGGAGAATCACAGACACACCGTGGCAGAGAACCACAGAGAATCACAGACACACCATGGAGGAGTACCACAGATAACCACAGACACGTGGTGGAGGAGAACCACAGACACTCTTTGGAGGAGGACCACAGACACACTGTGGAGGAGAACCACATACACCATGGAGGAGACCCACAGAGAACCACAGACACACTGGAGGAGAAGACCCACAGAGAACAACATACACTATGGAGGAGAACCACAGATACACTGTGGAGGAGAACCACAGAGAACCACCGACACTATGGAGGAGAACCACAGACGCACTGTGGAGGAGAACCATATACACTATGGAGGAAAACCACAGAGAACAACATACGCTGTGGAGGAGAACCACAGGGAACCACAGACACACTGTGGAGGAGAACCACATACACTATGGAAGAGAACCACTGACACACTGTGGAGGAGAACCACATACACTATGGAGGAGAACCACAGACACACTGCGGAGGAGAACCACATATACTATGGAAGAGAACCACCGACACACTGTGGAGGAGAACCACATACACTATGGAAGAGAACCACTGACACACTGTGGAGGAGAACCACATACACTATGGAAGAGAACCACTGACACACTGTGGAGGAGGACCACCGACACACTGTGGAGGAGAACCTCTAGTGTGTGTTAGTGTTGCGCTACAACAAAAATGTATTGTATTTTTGGACAGAAGTGGAGTTGGTAGAAAAGCCCCTGTACTTTTACTCCACACTGTGTTATACTGTAGTTATCTACACAAATCACAATGTGTTATACTGTAGTTATCTACACAAATCACAATGTGTTATACTGTAGTTATCTAAACAAATCACAATGTGTTATACTGTAGTTATCTACACAAATCACAATGTGTTATACTGTAGTTATTTACACAAATCACAATGTGTTATACTGTAGTTATTTACACAAATCACAATGTGTTATACTGTAGTTATTTACACAAATCACAATGTGTTAAGCTGTAGTTATCTACACAAATCACAATGTGTTATACTGTAGTTATCTAAACAAATCACAATGTGTTATACTGTAGTTATTTACACAAATCACAATGTGTTATACTGTAGTTATCTACACAAATCACAATGTGTTATACTGTAGTTATCTACACAAATCACAATGTGTTATACTGTAGTTATCTACACATCACACTGTTATACTGTAGTTATCTAAACAAATCACAATGTGTTGTACTGTAGTTATCTACACAAATCACAATGTGTTATACTGTAGTTATCTAAACAAATCACAATGTGTTATACTGTAGTTATCTACACATCACACTGTTATACTGTAGTTATCTACACATCACACTGTTATACTGTAGTTATCTACACATCACACTGTTATACTGTAGTTATCTAAACAAATCACAATGTGTTGTACTGTAGTTATCTACACATCACACTGTTATACTGTAGTTATCTAAACAAATCACAATGTGTTGTAGTGTAGTTATCTAAACAAATCACAATGTGTTATACTGTAGTTATCTACACAAATCACACTGTGTTATACTGTAGTTATCTACACAAATCACAATGTGTTATACTGTAGTTATCTAAACAAATCACAATGTGTTATACTGTAGTTATCTACACAAATCACAATGTGTTATACTGTAGTTATCTACACAAATCATACTGTAGTTATTTACAAATCACACTGTGTTATACTGTAGTTATCTACACAAATCACAATGTGTTATACTGTAGTTATCTAAACAAATCACAATGTGTTATACTGTAGTTATCTACACAAATCACAATGTGTTATACTGTAGTTATTTACACAAATCATACTGTAGTTATTTACAAATCACAATGTGTTATACTGTAGTTATCTACACAAATCACAATGTGTTATACTGTAGTTATCTACACAAATCACAATGTGTTATACTGTAGTTATCTACACAAATCACAATGTGTTATACTGTAGTTATCTACACATCACACTGTTATACTGTAGTTATCTACACAAATCACAATGTATTATACTGTAGTTATCTACACAAATCACAATGTGTTATACTGTAGTTATTTACACAAATCATACTGTAGTTATTTACAAATCACAATGTGTTATACTGTAGTTATCTGCACAAATCACAATGTGTTATACTGTAGTTATCTAAACAAATCACAATGTGTTATACTGTAGTTATTTACACAAATCACAATGTGTTATACTGTAGTTATCTACACAAATCATACTGTAGTTATTTACACATCACACTGTGATCCTGTGTGCTTGGGGGGATAGCACGCTTCACAGCTAAAGAGGGAGAGTAAAATCCTATATCGCTTTGTAAGTTGTATGTTATCATTTTCTAAATGCCATTTCAAGTTGCACCATCGACTTTGGCTTGGGGAAAATATAACACTTCAATGGGGCAGCCCAGCCTTTAATAAAAGCGTGGTAAACCCAGTATTTAAGGAGCACCACCTCTGAGGAAGCTGTATTCACTGATCCCAGCTGTGTGTTCACAGGCCCCACAAATTAATCCCAAGCAATTTTTATGCACCACTTGTGCCACTGATAAAGAAAGCCGGAGCATTCAAATGGGATGGTACCCGACGGCATGAGGCTCTCGGTGGATCGGGCTGCAGTCAGGCCTGCACTGTGGAGGGACTGGGACCCTCTCTCTACCCCACAACACCCACCCACTCCCCCTATCCCTCTGATACAGCCTAAAATACAGCGCAGGCAGATTCCCCAGACTGCCTGGCTACTGTTTATCATGACAAAGTGGAATGTTCATGGGTAACTAACTCCCTATGATGTAGCCTAGTTAGTTAAACTCACACCTGTGCTAAAGTCATTAGCCTTGAGTTAATTCAAGTGGTCATAATCTTAACGGCTGCTTAGGGCTTTTTTGGAATCTAGTCTCCTTTTTCAATATCACAGCTTGGTTCATCGATTTGAAGGGCACTTAATGCGTTTGGCGTGGAAGTTGCGGCATTCCTTTTTTTGAATTGAAGAAGAAGACAGGGGGGTTGAAGGGTTACAGTGTAAATCTAAAATGAAATCGAGCTGGCCTAGCACATGCCTCAGGTTGTTAGTTCCCCTGTTCTCTAGATGGGCCAATATAGGGACCTGCCTGGGAATTCATAGACTTCTTTATATTTATCTATTTTACCAGAGGACGGGGGTGTTCAGAATCACCAGATGGTTTGGGAGAGTCAGGCAAGCGGTTTGGTTCAAGGCAAAGCTTTTAAGAGCACACAGAATAGTAGCTATCACAGGCACCTACTGCAACAATCAGCCATGGAGGGGTGACGAATGGAGCAGTGTGGCGTGGTGCAACCAGACAGAAACCGTATTACATCACTTCAGCAGGCCCCATTAATACCCCCTGTAATAAACACCAATAGTCTGATAATGCCTTTCCCCCCACAACCGAGACATAACAGTCACCAATGAGTGCCTCCGCCAGCCACTGCAGGAAATGTTTTTGTCCGTTCCCTCTCTTTTAAAAATAAATGGGCCTCCTTTTTCTAATGCGCCTAGAATCTTCAACTCTTGTCGGGTTGGATGAGACTGAGTTTTCTCTTGCTTTTGTTTTCTGAATTGAAGGGTGCCTTCTTTCTCCATTACACTATAAGACTCTGTCCTTGATCTGTTGCTGATAGCAGATTCTGTCCATTGATGACAGCTTTTTAAAAATATTACCATTGCAACACTACTTCTGTCAATGCCCTGTCTTGGTGACTCATGTCCATGGACAGGGTCTTCAAGCTCAATATTTTTTATTTTATATGAAGGATTGTGTTGCCTTGAAGAATGGAACTGAATTAATCTGTTGAGTAAACAGCGACACAGATTACAACTAGAAGACTTAGCCTTGGTTTCAATGAAATTCAATTAGCAGGAGACATAGGATTTCTTGTGGTGGCCATTGATTGGCATTTTCTGAGGGTCACTGGTTCATGTATTTAAGCTACTGTAGCTCCCGTCTCACTAGCCCGGTAATTAAGACTCTGCAAACAATCAAACACGGCATCACATTAAATTCACATTGAGGGGATTTCTTAACATTTTTGAAGGTAGGGACATCTGGCACCACCAATGTTAAAAGTCAACCTCGGCTATAAGTTACATGTATTTAAGAAGCCATTAATTTCTCCTTATTGTATTTCTGCTCATAGTAGAAAATATATATACATAAATAATTAGTGGGTAAGAGCAAACATTATACACCTTATTGTGACGCAGTCTAGTGCGTTCATCTAGTGTCTGCACCAGATAGAGTCCTTGACGCTTTCTGTTCCGAATGCATGCCCAACCACCATGGCTTCAGGATTACGTATGAATGACCAACTCTGTTGTGGATGACTGCCATGGGGTGTATGAGAGGGTGACCCAGGCATGCCTCCTCCCTGGCCCCTCATGCATCCCCTCGAATGGGGCTAGGGTAGCTGAAGATGGTGGGTGTCACTCCCAGACACCTGGGTTGGCATGTTGGGAGGCCAGGCGGCCCCTAATGGCCTGTTTTAGAGGCAACACTGATCGGCCACTTAAAGGGAAATGAGCCAGCTCTTTTAAAAGATAATGGTAATAGCACATCGATTGATGCTTGGGCTATACGCGTCGCAGTGATTATCTGAAGCCGGAGTAACGCGCTCTGTTGTTGGTCTCGTTTGACAACACACCCCTAATTATACTCCCCCACGTCTTACCTCTATCACCTGTCTGTTGAGAGCAGGCACAGAAAAACGCAAATATTCACACTATTCACGCTCACACAAATTAATTCAGTGTCACACAACAAAACTCCTAATATTTTTCGACTGGAATCAACATCCATATTGCCTCTCATAGGCTGCACCTATTGTCAAAACAACTACGGTAGTATTAGATGACCCTGAAGATATTTGTATCATTCATGCACATTTTGACTGAACATACAATATGTTTGCATATTGCGTGAGGAAATCCCTAACCAGTCAGCAGCAGCCCAGCAGACCACAGCAGACCACAGCAGACCACAGCAGCCCACAGCAGACCACTACAGCCCAGCAGACCACAGCAGACCACAGCAGACCACAGCAGACCACAGCAGCCCACAGCAGCCCACAGCAGACCACAGCAGACCACAGCAGACCACAGCAGACCACAGCAGACCACAGCAGCCCACAGCAGCCCACAGCAGACCACAGCAGCCCACAGCAGCCCACAGCAGCCCAGCAGACCACAGCAGCCCAGCAGACCACAGCAGACCACAGCAGACCACAGAAGCCCAGCAGACCACAGCAGACCACAGCAGCCCAGCAGACCACAGCAGCCAAGTCCTTCAGAAGGAGGGAGACCTGGCATCTGTTTTAGAATAATCTGCATGACTAAAGGTTGCTTGCTTTTCTTTTTTCTAGCCTCACTCCCTGCTGGCTGGCGTGGTTTTGACAGAGGACCCCACCTGAATGACATTTACAAATTACCCAGTCGAGAGTGCTCCATCCTCTGACCCGTGGGCCTCTATTCAGCACCCAGAGAGATTCGCCAGCATTTTGTCATATAATTACTGCAAATCCCCTGAAAGTACCCAGTCCCTCCCTTTTCCACACGCGCGCACACAGCCGAATGTTAATGTGTGATGAGCTTCAGTCCAAATGACTGTCACCTCGACAGGATGGTGGGATGCAGAGCAGCATCAGTCACAGAGAGAAGGAATCACATCGAAGTGTGAGAGAGGGGACTTGTGTGTGTGTGTGTGTGTGTGACTGTGTGTGACTGTGTCAGCATGAGCGCCCTGGACTTGATTGTTATTTTTTAACAGAGACACATACAGTATGAGTTGCATTAGTAATTGGTTGTTTACAAATAAATAGAATAATTTCCCCATATTCCCTCAATTGGTATATCATTTCTGTTTTCTAAACAAGTTTTCTTGTTATTCATTTTATTCATCCTTCATCGTAAGACAACATTTTTCCACATTAAGGCTTTCTGTGTCCAGGTCTGGACAAACATGCAGTCTCCTGAAGCTGCTGCAACGATTGGTTACAGTTTCTCTCCCTCCCCTCCCTCACCCTCACTGTGTGTGCTTGGCAGCATATGCACCAGCGT
Organism: Oncorhynchus clarkii lewisi; assembly: GCF_045791955.1. Lineage (NCBI taxonomy): Eukaryota > Metazoa > Chordata > Actinopteri > Salmoniformes > Salmonidae > Oncorhynchus > Oncorhynchus clarkii. The sequence continues at coordinate 25,815,799 of NC_092173.1, read as the reverse complement.
GTTTGGTTGTTGGTGGTGTGTCTGTCCCTTGATTGCACACTAGAAGAAAGAAATGAAAAGGATAATCTAATTGAACAACTTTAAAGCGTACTGGCTGTTTCATGTAGTCCTTTGGAACGGACGTAATTTGAGCTCTGTTACCCACCCAAGCGTGTCTGTGCTGAAGGTCAGCCGTCTGCCATCAGGAACATGCAGAAAATGTAAAATGAGTCTCTCTGCCTCTCCTCTCCTTCCCTCTCTGCCTCCCTCTCTCCCGCTCTACCTTCCTCTCTCCCACTCTCCAACTCTGCCTCCCTCTCTGCCTCCCTCTCTCCCTCCCTCTCTGCATCCCTCTCTCCCTCTCTGCCTCCTCTCTCCCTCTCCGCCTTCCTCTCTGCCTCCCTCTCTGCATCCCTCTCTGCCTCCTCTCTCCCTCTCCGCCTTCCTCTCTGCCTCCCTCTCTCCCTCTCTGCATCCCTCTCTGCCTCATCTCTCCCTCTCTGCCTCCCTCTCTGCCTCCTCTCTCCCTCTCTGCCTTCCTCTCTGCCTCTGCCTCTCTGCATCCCTCTCTCCCTCTCTGCCTTCCTCTCTGCCTCTCTGCCTCCCTCTCTGCCTCCCTCTCTGCCTCCCTCTCTCCCTCTCTGCCTTCCTCTCTCCCTCTATGCCTTCCTCTCTCCCTCTATGCCTTCCTCTCTCCCACTATGCCTTCCTCTCTCCCTCTCTGCCTTCCTCTCTGCCTCTGCCTCTCTGCATCCCTCTCTCCCTCTCTGCCTTCCTCTCTGCCTCTCTGCATCCCTCTCTGCCTCCCTCTCTGCCTCCTCTCTCCCTCTCTGCATGCCTCTCTGCCTCCTCTCTCCCTCTCTGCCTCCCTCTCTGCCTCTCTGCCTCCCTCTCTGCCTCTCTGCCTCCCTCTCTGCCTCCCTGCCTCCCTCTCTGCCTTCCTCTCTGCCTCCCTCTCTGCCTCATCTCTGCCTCCCTCTCTGGCTCCCTCTCTCCCTCTCTGCCTCCTCTCTCCCAGTCCGCCTTCCTCTCTCCCAGTCCGCCTTCCTCTCTCCCTCTCTGCATCCCTCTCTCCCTCTCTGCATCCCTCTCTCCCTCTCTGCCTCCTCTATCCCTCTCTGCATCCCTCTCTCCCTCTTTGCCTCAATCTCTGCCTCCCCTCTCCCTCTCTGTCTCCTCTCTCCCTCTCTGCCTTCCTCTCTCCCTCTCTGCCCCCCTCTCTCCCTCTCTGCATCCCTCCCTGCCTCCTCTCTCCCTCTCTGCCTTCCTCTCTCCCTCTCTGCCTTCCTCTCTCCCTCTCTGCATCCCTCTCTCCCTCTCTGCATCCCTCTCTCCCTCTCTGCATCCCTCTCTCCCTCTCTGCCTCCTCTCTCCCTCTCTGCCTCCTCTCTCCCTCTCTGCCTCCTCTCTCCCTCTCTGCATCCTTCTCTCCCTCTTTGCCTCCCTCTCTGCCTCCTCTCTCCCTCTCTGCCTTCCTCTCTCCCTCTCTGCCTTCCTCTCTCCCTCTGCCGCCCTCTCTCTCCCTCTGCCGCCCTCTCTCCCCCTCTGCCGCCCTCTCTCCCCCTCTGCCGCCCTCTCTCCCCCTCTGCCGCCCTCTCTCCCCCTCTGCCGCGCTCTCTCCCTCTCTGCCGCCCTCTCTCCCTCTCTGCCGCCCTCTCTCCCTCTCTGCCGCCCTCTCTCCCTCTCTGCCTTCATCTCTCCCTCTCTGCGTCCCTCCCTCTCTGCATTCCTCTCTCCCTCTGCCGCCCTCTCCGCCTCTCTGCCTCCCTCTCTGCCTCTCTGCCTCCTCTCTGCCTTCCTCTCTGCCTCCCTTTCTCCCTTTCTCCCCCCTTCTCTCCCTCTCTGCCTTCCCCTCTCTCTCTCTGCCTCCTTCGCTCTCTGCATCCCTCTCTGCATCCCTCTCTGCCTCCTCTCTGCCTTCCTCTCTCACTCTATGTTTTCCTCTCTCCCTCTCTGCCTTGCTTTCTCCCTCTCTGCCTCCCTCTCTGCCTCCTCTCTCCTTCCCCTCTGCCTCCTCTCTTTCCTCTCTCCCTCTCTCCTTCTCTGCCTCCCTCTCTGCCTTCCCCTCTCCCTCTCTGCATCCCTCTCTGCCTCCCTCTCTCCCTCGCGGCATCTCTGCCTCCCTCTCTGCCTTCCTCTCTCCCTCTCTGCCTCCCTTTCTCCCTTTCTGCCCCCCTCTCTCCATCTCTGCCGTCCTCTCTGCCTCCCTCTCTCCCTCTCTGCCTCCCTCTCTGCCTCCCTTTCTCCCTTTCTGCCCCCGGTCTCTCGGTCTCTCGCGGCATCTCTGCCCCCCTCTCTGCCTTCCTCTCTCCCTCTCTTCCTTCCTCTCTCCCTCTCTGCCTCCTTCCCTCTCTGCCTCCTTCCCTCTCTGCCCCTCTCTCTCCCCTTCTCTGCATCCCTCTCTGCTGCCCTCACTCCCTCTCTGCCTCCCTCTCTGCTTCCTCTCTTCCCCCTTCCTCTCTCCCTCTCTGCATCCCTCTCTCCCTCTCTGCCTCCCTCTCTCCCTCTCTGCATCCCTCTCTGCCTCCCTCTCTGCATCCCTCTCTGCCTCCCTCTCTGCCTCCCTTTCTGTCCCCGGACTCTCCCTTTCTGCTCCCCCTCTCTGCCTCCCTCCCTCTCTGCCTTTCTGCATCCCTCTCTGCCGCCCTCTCTGCCTTCCTCCCTCTCTGCCTCTCTCTGCCTCCCTCTCTACCTCTCTGCCTCCCTCTCTGCCTCCATCTCTGTCTTCCTCTCTCCCTCTCTGCCTTCTTCTCTGCCTCCTTTTCTGCCATCCTCTCCCTCTCTGCCTTCCTCTCTCCCTCTCTGCCTTCCTCTCTGCCTCCCTCTCTGCCTTTCTGCCTCCTTCTATCCCTCTCTGCCTCCTCTCTCCCTCTCTGCCTCCTATCTCCCTCTCTGCCTTCCTCTCTCCCTCTCTGCGTCCCTCTCTCTCTCCCTCTCTACATTCCTCTCTGCGTCCCTCTCTGCATTCCTCTCTCCCTCTCTGCCATCCTTTCTCCCTCTCTGCCGCCTGCTCTCCCTCTCTGCCTTCCTCTCTCCCTCTCTGCATCCCTCTCTGCCTCCCTCTCTGCATCCCTCTCTCCCTCTCTGCATCCCTCTCTCCCTCTCTGCATCCCTCTCTCCCTCTATGCCTTCAACTCTCCCTCTCTGCCTTCAACTCTCCCTCTCTGCCTTCCGCTCTCCCTCTCTGCCTTCCTCTATCCCTCTCCGCCTTCCTCTCTCCCTCTCTCTTTCCCTCTCTGCATTCCTCTCTCCCTCTGCCGCCCTCTCTCCCTCTCTGTATCCCTCTCTGCCTCCTCTCTCCTTCCTCTCTCACTCTGCCTTCCTCTCTCCCTCTCTCCTTCTCTGCCTTCCTCTCTCCCTCTCTGCATCCCTCTCTGCATCCCTCTCTCCCTCTCTGCATCCCTCTCTCCCTCTCTGCCTTCAACTCTCCCTCTCTGCCTTCAACTCTCCCTCTCTGCTTTCCGCTCTCCCTCTCTGCCTTCTGCTCTCCCTCTCTGCCTTCCTCTATCCCTCTCCGCCTTCCTCTCTCCCTCTCTCTTTCCCTCTCTGCGTCCCTCTCTCCTTCCTCTCTCACTCTCTGCCTTCCTGTCTCCCTCTCTCCCTCTCTGCCTTCAACTCTCCCTCTCTGCTTTCCGCTCTCCCTCTCTGCCTTCTGCTCTCCCTCTCTGCCTTCCTCTATCCCTCTCCGCCTTCCTCTCTCCCTCTCTCTTTCCCTCTCTGCGTCCCTCTCTCCTTCCTCTCTCCCTCTCTGCCTCCCTTTCTGCCCCCGGTCTCTCCCTTTCTGCTCCCCCCTCTTCCTCTCTGCCTCCCTCCCTCTCTGCCTTTCTGCATCCCTCTCTGCCGCCCTCTCTGCCTCCTCTCTCCCTATCTGCCTCCCTCTCTGCCTCCCTCTGTCCTTCTCTGCAACCCTCTCTGCCCCCTCTCTCCCTCTCTGCCTCCTTTTCTGCCATCCTCTCTGCCTTTCTCTTTCCATCTCTCCCTCCTTCCCTCTCCCCTTCCCTCTCTCCCTTCCTCTCTGCATCCCTCTCTCCCTCTATGCCTCCCTCTCTCCCTCCCTCTCTCCCTCTCTGCCTCCCTCTCTCCCTCTCTGCCTCCCTCTCTCCCTCTCTGCCTCCTTCTTTCCCTCTCTGCCTCCATCGCTGCCTTCCTCTCTCCCTCTCTGCCTTCTTCTCTGCCTCTTTTTCTGCCATCCTCTCTCCCTCTCTGCCTCCCTCTCTCCCTCTCTGCCTCATTTTCTGCCTTCCTCTCTCCCTCTCTGC